>NC_027756.1:7550047-7560297 GCF_000695525.1 Brassica oleracea var. oleracea
TTCGGCAATTCTTTGCCCAATGATTACCCATACCACATCTGTGGCATCGATCAGCTTTGATCTGTGGTTTAAAAGACACACTACGGCCTCGGCCACGACCACGGCTAAAGCCGGGTGTGGTACCGCTACCACGTCCTCACCCGTGTGCTTTAAAAGAACCACGACCTCGTCCTTGACTTCTTCCATGGTTTGGAGCGGGATGGTCATTGTGTTGGATAAGGTTACTCTCTTACTTTGGCTCTATAGCCAGCTTAGAGATGTCGGGTAATGGAGCTGTACCAGGAGGTCTCATCTCACTGTTTTTCAATAACAGTTCGTTGTTAGCTTCAGCCAACAAGATCAACTCAGTATATGTGGCGAAATTCCTCTCTCTGTACTGCTGTTGTAATACCATGTTGGTTTGAGGAAACGTGGAAAGAGTTTTATTAAGCATCTCTTCCTCGGTTACTTTTTCACCACATAACTTTAACAAGGACACAATTCTGAACAGGACTGAGTTGTACTCGTCTACTGATTTGTAGTCCAAGAACCTTATGTGTTTCCAATAATATTGAGCCTTTTGAAGCAACACCGTTTTTTGGTGGTCATATCTTCACTGTAAAGCGATCCAAAGGTCATATGGATTTTCCATGGTCATGTACTGAGTTTTCAAGTTCTCTTGGAGATGGTGGCGTATCATGTAGATAGCTCTATACTTGTCTTTGTCACTGGAATTGTTGTCTTTGGTGATTGTGTCACCAAGATCTTTTGATCGCAGCATGATCTTTGCATCAAGCGCCAATTCCAGGTAGTTGTCACCATTGCTTTTCAAAGCACTGAAATCAAGATTCGCAATCTTTGACATCTGAAAAATATTTGTAGTTTATCCCCATTAGTAAGAAAATAATCGGATCATTCACATACTCTTTCAGTCGGATACAAGCAATGCAAGTAAATAAAAATATATTTTTTTCAATGATCCAAACGATTTCATGTATATGCAGGAAGGTAAAGTTAAACCTATACATCTAGGATAAAATTAAATCCATTGCATGAAATCTGATCAGTTTTATCAATTTTCGACATGAAAGTAAACTAATCAGTATGAATGATCTATCCTAATCAGATGATTTCATGTGATATGCAGGAAGGTAAAGTTAAACCTATACAAAATCGAGATAAAGTTAAATCCATGCATGAAATCAGATTAGTATACATTTTCAAAAAAAAATGCAATCATTTCTTACTTTTATTTGTTTTCGATATTTATCAGATTAAATATAATGATTTCATAATGCTAGTATATCAGTAATAATCCGAAATTTATTTATTTTCAGATAAATACTAGCAATTCCTATTCCTAGTAGGATTAGGAAAAAAAATAAATCGATATTTTTCTGATAGATGCTGAAAATCCTTTTTTTTTTTAAAGATAAAGATATAAGATTTTTAAAAAAAATAGGAAAATCGAATTAAAATATATAATATATTGTTTTCAGACGGATTTATAAAAAACAATCGGATTTATCTTTAAAATTTCAGATTTATTTATAAGAAAAATCGGATTTATCTTAAAAATATTAAAAAAAAAAATTCAAATTTGAAACAGGTTCTAGTCGATTTCAACATATCAGAGAAAGACTTTAAACATTCAAGAACAAGTTTCTAATGCAAGCAAACAATCAGATTAAGTTGATGCAGCTGTCGGATATGTAAAAAAATGGTGTAATTGTCAACCTAAAAGGTTCTAGCAATTAACTCACATCAGGAAGATTAAAAAAAAATCAAACAAGCTTAAACAGGGTGAAACAAGACGAGATTTAAGTTTTGAAAATAGATTAGAGTTTTAGATTTTATTCTGCAAAGACATACGGCTAGATGTAGCTGTATGTATGCGGCTGGGGGTTTAAATCCTTTTTGGTTTTGTTTTGAATTTTATGAAGATACCTGAACCTTTTGTGATGAGTTGAACGGTCTGTGAGGAGAGAGAGCTGCTGCTGGTTGCTGACAGAGAGGAAAGGAGGTGACTGGAAGAGCTTTAGGAGTCGCCGAAAAATAGCAAGAGATCGTTTGGTTTCTGATTTATGGGTGGTGGATTTTTGAAAGGGTTTAGAGACAAGTTCGTGCTGATAACGTGTTGTGAATGAAGAGGGGAACTTGTGTGTATTATTAGGGCGACCAATTGGTCTTTATATACATATGGTAATGACGGTCTAAGTACTGGATCGACATGAGATCGTACTTATCCTTAACTAGATAATGACTAGCAATACGTAAGATAAACACCAACTATAATGTAGATAAACACAAGAGTAGATAGGCGCCAGTATGATCCTGCGGATGGGCTTGGCCCGTCTTGCTACACGGGCTGATAAATGGGTCGATCACTAAATGGTTTATAACAAATTGTTTAATGACTAAGCCTAAAATCATGGAGAACATGGCAAATAAGTAAATTCACTTCTCAAATAATAGTATAGATTGATTAGTCATCAATTTAAATTTATACAATTATTTTAATTTTATAGAATAGATAGAAATAAGAATTATGACAGAATTTCATACTATTATTTGAATTTTGTTTATTTGTCACTTTCTTTGATTTTAAAATTTATACTATTAACTGAATTTTATAAAATAAGTAAAAATAAGGATTATGATAGAATTCTAGATATTTTTCTCCATTGTTTTAGATAATTTTGTTTATTTATCATGTTTTATGATTTTAACTCATGAACATCAAATTAAATTTATACAATTATTAGAATTTTATAAAACAAATAGAAATAAGAATTATGATAGAATTCTAAATATTTTGCTTGAACCAATCTTTAAAATCATATTTGTTATATGATATATAGCGTAATATGCATCAATTAATTTGTAAGAGCTTTTAATTAGTGAAAACTTTATCATATGTAAATACTATATAGTGTTCATAATTTAATTATTATTGATCAAAGCTTTAAGATTATCATAATTCTCTAACAAATAATACCAATAACTAAGTTCGCATTGTATGTGCTGTTAGGTTAATTTCATATATTATAAGTATAACACGTATTGTATCCTTAGTACATGTATAAATAATTAAATAAGTAGAAGTAAGAATTAGAACATAATTATAAAAATATATCTTCAAAATTATTTTATTTATTATATTATATTAAATATTATGTTTGAGGAAGTTTAAATAATATTTTAAATAGTTAATTTAAAGTTTGTTATATTAAACTACTATTATATATTCAGCTTACAAGATTTTCATATTTTGAAAACATAAATATTTAGTAATAAAAAACAAAATTATCTATATCTCGAAGTTTACAAATTTTTCGTATTTTGAAAACATAAATATGTAGTTATAAAAAAATGAAATTATCTATATCTCGAAGTTTCTTCAAATTATATGAATTCATAGATAAATTTTGACTAGAACCCTAACTTAATAATTAATATTTGGTAAAATTTTACAATAAATTTACATTATACATCCAGGTAATATAATAGAATTTTTTAACCTTACTATTTTCTGAATTTGACATAAATATTGTATACAACTCATATTTAGTGGTTTTTCTTTTAATTTTTTACTTTTTCATAATTATGTAATAAATTTTATGTTATTATTCATTTTTAACCAATTAAAAGTTTCGTATAGTTTTTTTATGTCTAATAAATTTAATTTGTTAAAATTATAATAAATTTTAAATACATACAATATTAATTTACCACGAAAAACATTTAAATTGTATCATTCCGCGATGTCGCGGGAAATCATCTAGTAAAATAATCAAGGAAAGATTAATATTATATATCACAAGACTATCGCAAAGACTACAAAATATAATACTGTATGTTGAAAGCCTTCTGCTTTCCTCCTATATTTATTTAAAAAGTAAAATAAAGCAAAAGCAAGGATTGTTAAAAAAAGAGAAGTCATTCTAATCACTTTATAAATCTAGATGTTTGTTGATGGGTTGGGCATGGTCCAAGACAGTAGAGATTAAAACAAAACCCCGGTAAATCGGTGACCCGGATCAACTTTAAAATTCGGTTGTAAAACATTAACCTATAATTAATGTGTTTTTAGTTGTTATTAAAATTTAATATTTCATAGTCAATGTTTGACTATTAATATTTCATTGATTTTCTATTTAATTCTATTTACTTAAGAAAGAATGTAAACAAATATATTTTTGGATTTTATATATTATTTTTATTTTGACATATTTATAAAATCTGAGACTTTTGTTGTAAAAATAAACAAATACGATAACTTGAACAATCAATCGTTTAGTTTTTATCAATTTCAAAATTTACATAATATTCACTTGTTTACTGTATATATAGTTAGATTTCTGTATATATAGTTAGATTTCAGAACCAGAAGAATGACCAGCTTTTGCAAGTTATTTAGAAGATATTAAAGTCCTGAAAGAAAGCTTTTTCCGATCAGAGATTGTCCATGTCCTAAGAACGCAAAATACAAAGGCGGATAGCCTACCATGTAATGCCAGGAAGCAGCCGTCTTTCGTCGTTCACATGGATCAACATATTCTAGTTTGGTTAACAGAGTCTGTATGAGTCTGTTTATGCTGATGACAAAAAAAAAAAGTTAGATTTCTGTTTATTGTCTATTTTCTAGTTAATAAAAGAGAAAAGAGAATATATTATATGTAGAATTACTTTTTAAGTATGTATAATGTAAATATTTGATTATATATATTTAATTTTTGAAAAATAGAAAACCTGGTTGAACCGGTCCAACCAGTGAACAGCTATACCGAATTGGTGTTGGTCCGGTTTCAAAATATATATTTTTTTACTAAACTATCATTTCTGTCTTCCAATAGCAATAGAAAATTCATCTCATCTATATCTTTGAATTATACCAAAGATAATTGCTAGCCTCGCAAAAATTCTTAGGATGGTGAAGGAGCAAAATGATATTTGTTGTAGAAAAGCACCATTCTGGCCTAATGACATGTGATGATTGACATGTTTACTCCTAGGGTGAACCTTTAAATTCAGCTCTTTTCTTATTACCAATCAAAATACCACATAGATTAATAATAAAATAGATTAATTTTATTTTAAAAAAATCTGAAATAATTGAAAAAGAATAATAACGTCAATTTTAATGATGCTAACGCCACTAACTAAACCCTAAACTTTAAATCTAAACTCCAAATCCAAACCTAAATCCTAAACCCTAAACCCAAACCCTATATCCTAAACCCAAATCCTAAACCCTAAACCCAAACCGTAAACCATAAACTCAAACTCTATATCCTAAACTCAAATCATAGACTCTAAACTCAAACCATATATCCAAACATAATCCCTACACCCTAAACCCAAATCGTAAACCCTGAACCTAAATCCTATATCCTAAAGGTTTGGGTTAATGTTGATGTTGTTTGTTTAGGGTTTAAGATTTGAGTTTAGAGTCTAGGTTTGGGTTTAGGATCTATGGTTTGAGTTTAAAGTCTAAGGTTTGAGTTTAGAGTTTACGGTTTGGGTTTAAGATATAGGGTTTGGGTTTAGGGTTAGAGTTTGGGTTTAGAATTTAGGGTTTAGGGTTTAGATTTAAGGTTTAGGGTTTAAAATTTAAGATTTAAGGTTTAGTTAGTGGCGTTAGCGTTATTAAAATGAGCGTCATTATTATTTTTCAATTATTTTAGATTTTTCTTTTAAAAAAATAATATATTTTATTATTAATCTATGTGGCATTTTGATTGGTAATAAAAGGGCAGGTGAATTTAAAAGTTCACCTTAGTGTGAACCTAAGTTTTGTTCTCGAAAGAACCGGTTCTATGGATTGGAATTTGAAAACCAAATTCCTTGCAACAAACACAAACAACCAAAACACTAAGATGACGCATTACAGAAGCTGTTTGATTCTTTATTTTCACCGAGCATGCCCATGCCCATGCCTCTGCATACGGTAGAAGCCTGAGTGGTATTTCTGGTACCTAAGTCAAACACAAGGATTCTATCAAGGATGGTATTTGGTTGGATGAACATAACGCAGTTCCCCTTCACACCAGGAACCTCCTTTGCCAAATAACAAAAATTCCAGTTAACCCCAAGAAACACTACTCGTTCCACTAAGTCACTAACCCGAACCCATCTCCTCTGGTTTTCCTCTTCGAGCCTAAAAATTCTGAACCACGTACGCACATGTTCATCATGATCTTCCCCTGGTGAAAATCGCTGCACCAGCAAGACTTCATCATCTCCTGACACAACCAGTGCCTCCCAATAACATTCGTGGGCCTGCGTGACTGAGTGGATCTCGCTAACTTCTAATGACGGTTCGATAACAAAGACACGCCCCCTTCCACTCTTATCAACAACATAAAACCTGCCTTTGAATGAAACCATTGTCTTGATATGGGCTCTGTTCGTTTGTACATCTGGAATATGTATTCAGATGGTTTATCTAGATGTCTTATCCAGATGCTCCATCTGGGTGTTGTTCGTTTTTTCATTTCGTCCATGCATCTAGATGAATCATCTGAATGCAACTATGTTGGTTTGCTTTTCATTTTTTAAGTTCCATCTACATCCAGGTGGACTTGTTAATAAAATGATTAAAATATAATTTTTTACGTTTCGGCGGAAAAATAGCATTTTTACGGTTTTTGAGGAAAAATGTGTTTTTGGCGAAAAAGTGCATTTTTGGCGAAAAAGTGCATTTTTGTGGTTTTGGCAGAAAAATATGTTTTTATGGGTTTGGCGGAAAAATACGTTTTTGCGGTTTGGACGGGAAAAGTGTGTTTTGCGGTTTTGGCGGAAAAAGTATTTTTGACGGGAAAAGTTTTTTTCCACGATTTTGGTGGGAAAAGTTTTTTCGCGATTTTGGCGGGAAAAGCATTTTTGCGGTTTCGACGGGAAAATAATTTTTTCTGGTTTTGGGTGGGAAAATACATTTTTCCGATTTTGGCGGGAAAATTCGTTTTTCCGGTTTTGGTGAGAAAATGCGTTTTCCGGTTTTGGCGGAAAAATTTTGTTTTCCAGTTTTTGCGGGAAAATTGTGTTTTCCAGTTTTGGCGGGAAAATGCGTTTTTCCAGTTTTGGCGGAAAAATTATGTTTTCCGGTTTTGGCGAGAAAATTGTGTTTTTCCGGTTTTGGCGAGGAAATGCTTTTTGTGGTTTTGGCCGAAAAATGCTTTTTGGAGTTTGGCGGGAAAATGTGTATTTTGGTTTTTGATGGGAAAATGCGTTTTTTTTGTTTTGGCGGGAAAATGCGTTTTTCCGGTTTTGGCCAAAAAGTGTGGTTTTACCGGTTTTACCGAAAAGTGTGTTCTTATGGAAAATGCGTTTTACGTTTTTTGAGGAAAAACGCATTTTGCGGTTTTGGCGGAAAATTGTGTGTTTTCAGTTTTTGCGGAAAAATGTATTTTTTCGGTTCTGGCGAAAAAAATTATTTGCAAAAAAATAGAATTTCCGGTTTGAAAATAATATTTTGATTTTAAAAGGTTATTTTTGTCATTTATCATTTTGGACTGAACTAGATGCATCTGCATCAGATGCACCATCAAGACTCACCTTCATTTGGATGAGAATTTGAGTTGAGTTTTTAAAAATTCAGTTGGTTGATCCATCTGGATGTAGCATTATAATGCACAAAAAGAACATCGATTTGCAAATTCACCCAGATGATCCGTCTGGGTGAGCAAACGAACAGGGTCATGATCTAAACTGACCCTCGATTTTAATCCACCTCTCTTCACGGCTTCTATACATCATTAAAGTATCAACACTCCGGCTACCAATGTGAAATCTCCACCATCTTCACTATCAAGTGGAAGAAACGCAACTTTTTCTAAAAAATTCCGACGCATTGTTCTATAGCGCATCGTTGTTATAGCATTGAAGTTTATCTATATGAAAAAAAATTTACAACAAAAATCATCTCAAGCAAAACTGACAATGAAAAGATCAAATCGCACATCAAGGGTATAGTTAGAACAAACCATGTAGTTATGACCCAAAGGGATGATTTGGGAGCTAAGAGTGTTGAGCACCTTTCCATATTCAGATGTGAAACCAAAACCTGGTAACGACCACACCGACTTATGTTTGTCGGAGGTACTTTGGCTGATCCCTACAATCAAACAATCAGCATCAAAGGGAGTCTGGTATCTGAAGAGAAATTTTGGATTTTTTTTAAGTATGCAATGCTTATCGCCTTTAAACCAAGGGTTGCCACTGAAAATGGGGAGAAGGTAGTCAACGCCAAATCCGTGTTTATAACTCGGCCGAGGTACGGCCGAACCCACAAGCTGCAGACAGAGCGGAGGTGAACAGCCTCAAAACATGTCTCAAAACGACCGTTGATTAGTTCCAGCAAGTCTTTAGGGAGTAAGACCAATCTACCATGATTAGATACGCTATAGGAAAGAGCAATAATGCGAAGAGTTAGGATCTGTGGGAGATGAATATGAAGATGAAGAGCAGGTCTTTGTTTATATGCTCTCATAAACAAAATAGCACGTCTTTGTTAATGTTTTATTGTATTATTATTTGAGTTATTCTTGGGTTGAACCTTTAGGTTCACCAACCAATAGAAAATTTTCATTTTAAATCTAGTATCTTTTAATTAAGGAAACCAAATAACTTGTCAAATTATATTATTTTTTCAAAATAAAATTTAAAAATAAATAAAAATAATATATAAAAAACGAATTCAAAAAAAAAAAATGTTGTCAACAAAACACTAAACCCTAATACTAAACCCTAAACTCTAATCCTAAACCCTAAACCCTTGGGAAAACCTTAAACCCTTGGGTAAACCCTAAACTCTTGGGTAAACCCTAAACCCTTAGGTAAACCCTAAACCCTTGGAAAAACACTAAACATTTGGATAAATTCTTAATTATAAATCTTAAACACTAAACTCTAAATCTTAAAAATAAATATTTTTTTTAAATAATCTTTTTTTAGAACTATTGTTATTTCTCTTTATTTAATTTTTAATTTTTTATTTTAAAAGCATAATATAATTTGGTAAGTTATTTTGTTTCCTTAATTAAAAGATACTAGATCTAAAATGACAACTTTCTATTGGTTGGTGAATCTAAAGGTTCACCCTAGGGGGTGAACCCAAGAAAAAGTCTTATTATTTTTAGCTTTATTACTGAATCACCAAACAACGACACTCAAGGCTGTCACAAAGGCTACAATTTTCTAATCTTTCTTCAGACTCACTGATTCGTATTAGTATAGTATTATATAGTAATGCCTCCCAATAACACTTACACGTCTTCTATAGATCGTCATTCTTCACAGTGTAGCTGTTGGCTGTTGAGGAGGTGTATTTCTGTGTGGTATTGGGGCCGGAGGTTCGTGGGTCTCTGGTTTCTATGTTCCTGCTTTGGGTTCCTCTGGTGGTCTCCGATGGTAGCGCATTAATGCTTATGAGGGTAGGTCATCTCTGATTCAAAGTCTTGGTCTCATCTCTTGTCATTGTGGTTGTCTCTTCTGCTTATCTCTATGTAGTTTAGTTTGTGCATTTCTATTGATCCAAATTTTCTTCTTTTTTTCAATTTGTCTATGTAATTTCTTGTATAATATTAAGTATTTTATTTAAAAAGATTGTTGAAAGGCTTTTCAATCACAAAAACAAATTAACATATCCAGTCATTCTACATGCTTTTCTTTATTTTAGTGAAATAAAGATTTTTGTGTTTATCATTTTTATTTTAAAGAAAAAAAATTCGAATTTATTAGAATTTATATATTTTAATATAGAAGTGTTTAAAAATACATGATAAGATATATATTTAAAATAAATAATCATTAAATAGATATAATATAAGCAAAAAAATTAATTATAAAATATAATTTAACTTTATTAAAATTTAAATAAAATTAAATTGGAGTAGTTAAACTAAAACAAAGTAAATAAGACTATAATATATTTATAACTGTTGGAAAAATAGAAAAATAATAATATTCAAATGTAAATTATTTTTAGTTTAAAATAAAAATAAAATATTATATTTAAAATTATTATTTTTGCGCATGGCAGATGAAAACTCATACTCGTCTTCCTCGATGAGTGTTGATGAGAGATTGTTCATGAAACCGTCATAGCAACCACAACTAGCTTTTTTATATTGCATTCCTCGGAATATTCCGATGAAGATGTCGTCGGAATATTCCGAGGGATAAACTTCCTCAGAATATTTCCAAAATTTTAAAACAAAATTATAAATTTATTTTTTTAAATTGAAATTCGAAAATATAAAATTAAAATT
>NC_027756.1:7562080-7592981 GCF_000695525.1 Brassica oleracea var. oleracea
TTCCTCGGAATTTCCTCGGAATATTCTGACGGATTGATATTTCCTCGGAATTCCGTCGGTATATTCAGAGGAAATTCCGAGGATTTCATTTTCCGTCGGAATGTCCGTCAGAATACCGCTGTTTTCTTGTAGTGACCACTTCTCATATCTTATGTGTTTTTGGATGTTTTATTTTTCGTGTTTTGAGATGAAATATATTCCGCAATGCTTTCTACAATTTGCAAAAACATCTTCGTAAGTTGTTTAAAACATGTTTACATAATTACATATTATATGATGCTAATGTGTACACCAACGTCACATTGTACATGTGTACATTAACCTAACAATATACGTGTACAACATACATAAAACGCTCTCAGCCTCATATGATTTCCAAAAAGTCAACAATCTTTTTTGAGTCATCCTGTTGTGTGTACTTCTGCATATAATTACTGAAATCCGTAGCTTTTATTCCTTATTGTTGCTAGTTTCCATCCAGTTGTTAGGTAGCTGTTGAGGAGCATTACATCACATCCACGAGGACAAGATCTGCTATGATTTGTTCGAAAAATAGATTGTTGATTTTTCTTATTTTTAATAGCCTTGACGTTGCATATATAAGAAAAGTTGATGTAACTGAGAAACCTTGAGAACAAGAAATTTGCAAATTTCATTATTTTCTCCACTTCCTTTTAGTTTTTTTTTCTGTATCTGCCTTCACTCTCTTGGGATATATATAAAAAAAACATAAAAATATCTGAGAGAATAGGTTTAGAGTTTATAGTGTCAGATCGTTTTTGTGGGTTTGGTCCTGAAGAGCAAGATGCGTTTGAATGTGTGATATAGTATCTGCATAATGACTGAGCCAAACCCGATGTGGGACAAATAGAGCGCAAGTTCTGAACCTTTACCCCTCCTGAAATTAGTCCAGACGTTTCTTACACGTTATGTCTCACTGGTAACTTTCTTAACTCCTAAACATACTCATTGTTTTAATAAAAATGCGATTTATTAGTCTCTCATGGACCTAACTCTACTTGCAGATTTTTGTTTGCAAGGGGATCTTGGGCATGATTTTGACTCAAAAATAAACTTAACACGTTACACGAATAGCCCACCAAAGGGCAAGCGGGTTTGTTTGTTGGAGGTCTCTCTCAAGGTGATCAATTATTGATGAAAGAAGCTAAACATATCTGAGGTCTTTCTTTGGATAAATAAGAAAATAGATCGTGTCCAAAGAATGATTTATGTTTTGTTGATCTTGTTCTGGTTTGGTTTTGAACAGCTTAGTGTTGCTCTGTAATGGATGCATAACCAGTAGATATGTTAGGAGATTATAAGGAACCGTTATTTTGCCTATTGATAGCGATGTTCCTTCGAATCTTCTGACATATCTACTGCTTATGCCACCATTACAGAACAGCAACAAGCTGTTCAGAACCAAACCCAGAACAAGCACAACGGAACATAAAATCTGATCATCAGACACACGACCGTTGGGAAATTCTTTTGTACAACTTAAATCTGGAAATCGAAGAATCATGTTTATTGGAAAAAAATGTAATTTCTTTTCGTATTACAATTCTTTAGCACAATTTATATGGATAAAGAAGTGCATAGAGCTGGCTTCTTTTTCGGTTCCGATAAATGGGGAGTTAGCGGGTTACTTCAACAGCAAGAGAGGCTTGCGTCAAGGGTGCTCGTTCTTGCCCTATCTTTATGTGATCTGTATGCAAGTTCTGACCAAGCTCTTGGATAAAGCGGCTCTTGAAAACCGCATAGATTATCACCCCTACTGCAAGGAGTTATCCATCACACACCTCTGTTTTGCCGACGACGTCTTGGTCTTTTCAGATGGAAAAAAGAGCTCTATAGAAGGCATGTTGACAGTTTTTAAGAAGTTTGCTATGATGTCTGGTCTGAGTATTAGCCTCGAGAAATCTACCATGTTCCTGGCTGGTGTGAAGGAGGATGCTACTGTGGAAATTTTGGATCAGTTCCCTTTTGAAGCGGGTTCTCTACCTGTAAGATACTTAGGGTTACCGCTGCTGTCAAAGAAGATGTCAATCACAGACTATGCTCCTCTGATCTCGCAAATCAGAAACAAGATATCCTCCTGGACAGCGCGGCATCTTTCATTTGCGGGTCGACTGCAGTTAATTGGTTATGTGATGTATAGTGTGACAAACTTTTGGATGTCAGCTTTTCGGCTTCCTAAGCAATGCATTCGAGAGATTAACAGCTTATGTTCGGCTTTTCTTTGGTCGGGACCGGTGATGTCTACCCAGAAGACAAAGATTGCATGGTCTGATGTTTGTAAACCGAAGGAGGAAGGCGGTTTAGGTCTGCGGGATCTGGAGGAAGTTAACAAAGTCTCTTGTTTGAAGTTAATATGGCGCATTCTCTCAGCAAGATCTTCGCTGTGGGTTCAATGGATTCACAAATATCTGATCAGGAAAAGCTCCTTTTGGAATGTGAAGGAAACAAGTTCCCTGGGCTCCTGGATGTGGAAAAAAGTCCTGAAGCTCAGACCTTTGGCCCTGCAGCTCACAAAAATGGAAGTAAACAGCGGAGCTTGGACATCATTCTGGCTTTGATAAATGGTCACAGCTGGGAGTCCTGTTAAATCTTACAGGAGAAACTAGTTGTATCAGACTTGGCATTCCGATCAACGCGACGGTGGAGAGAGTAGTAAACACCTATCGCAGGCGTCGGCATAGAAGCCATGTCTTACTTCAGATAGAGAATGATATTATATCTCTTCAGGAACGCGGTCTTGGACAGCAAGATGATAGATGTCTTTGGATGAGGGAGAATGGAGATTTCAGAACGGGTTTCACGACATCTCAAACTTGGAATCTAACAAGAGCACACGGGCCCCGTGTTCTTTGGTCCAAGGGGATATGGTTCAAGGAGGCTACTCCCAAAATTTCCTTTCTGACTTGGGATGCGGTTCACAACAGGTTATCGACGGGAGATCGGATGCTTAAGTGAAACCCTCAAGCAATATCAACTTGCTGGCTCTGCAACGCAACTACTGAAACGCGAGATCATTTGTTTTTCGAGTGTGTTTTCTCTGAAGAAGTTTGGAAATGAACAATAAGGGGCCTGGCTGGGCAAGGACATTCGGTGCAATGGCAATCTTTGATACAACGGTTGGTGACGGGTCTTCCAGACCCAACACTAACCTTCCTCCTTCGATACTGTTTCCAAACGGTAGTCTACGCTATCTGGCATGAGAGAAACACCCGGAGAGTTGGAGATCCTTCTCTACCCCCTGCTCGATTGATTATCTATATCGATAGGTTGGTCAGAAACAGAATATCCTCCTTGCGAAAGAGAGTGGGAAGTAAATATGAGAAGGCCATGGAGATATGGTTTGGGAGTAGATAATGCTTCTTTTTCTTCTCAAAGTTTTTTTAGGTCTTATAGCTATCTACACAAAATAGCATTAGGTTGTACAAAAAATTTTGAAGTGAATAAATTTAAAATTCTTTCAAAAAAAAAAAAAAAGAGATGCGAATACACTTGGTTACGCATATAGACAATTGGAAAATGTGTGGTATATAGGGGACAAAAGTAAGAGATTATCCTCCCATCACAAGAGCCATTAATTCCTTGAGCTACAAGAAACAATAGAGACCCTCTGGTTCCTGCTTAATTAACAACTGTAAAAAATACTTTTGAACTCAAAGAATTGCCTCACGGTCAACAGTAAACATGTCTTAAGACTTAACTCACAGAGAGAAGGCTATGGAAACAACAAGAATAGCTTCTTATTTTATAGTAGATAATAGATAGCTCAAGGAGATAAGTAGAGAATCTTATAAGATTACAATCGAATTTGAGTCACACTCTCCAAACCAGAACGGATAAATAGTTTCTGCATATGTTTCGAGTTTTAGATCGTGATCAAATCCTTTACACAATCTAATCCTACTACACCTTTGTTTGATTGATTTTTTATGTAAAAACAAGGACATGCAACATCAAAAGTGATGTATTCAAAGGTTCTCAAGAATCACTCAGAAGGAGAGTCATCAATGGGATGCCAGAATCTATTATAGAACCACATGGTGTCACCCTTCACCGCATAGCCATCCTGGTTCCTGTGCCAACCATAGTACGCGTGAGTCCTGTTCTTTATCGATAACACCGCGTGTCCGAAGCTCGCTTCTCTGAAGGCAGAGTACTTAGGCTGAGGTTCTGTCATTCTGCAGAAACCATATCACACATTTTCAAACTCTTCATCTTAATCTAATCCAAAAAAAAACACAGTTGCAATGATCACAAGTGTTTGATTATTAGCTTACCTGGTTGCCAATCCTTCAAGATTGCCTCCGTCACCAATGGTGATGTAGACTGGAGCAGATTTATCTTTAACAGGAGTGCAAATTCCATTAACCACGTTGTATGCAATGTTTGATACACGTTCCTGGTTTCAAAATAGCTCAGAGTTGTCAGAATCTATGGTTAAAAGAGACATGATAAGTTAAAAAAGTTGTTGATATCTTACTGATCTTTCATAGGCATGAACGTGACCTGCAAAAACAACATCTACTTTGTACTTGACGAACCACGGCTCATACATCACTCTCATGGTTTCACCTTCCATGTAATGGTAATCGTAGCTATTGTACCACGGTGAATGCATCAGAACGATCAACCACGGAGTTTCTGTTCTGTTTACTTTAGGGAATTCCTTTTCTAGCCATTTGAACTGTGGCGTGTATTTACCTGTCCAAGAAAAAATGGAACATTAGATTCATCTTACGTCTTGGTTTAATAATAATCTCACCAAAAGGTTCAAGATGAGTTTACCATATGCTGAATATGAAGCTAGCACAATTATGTAAGCCGGTCCTCTCTTTATTGAGTACCAGAATGGTTCTGTGCTGCCTGATGATCGGTAAGGAGTACGGTACCTATTCAGGAATGGCTTAAATGGTTTGGTTTCTCCCTGCAGAGCGCGTAAAAACAATCCGTTTCAGTCTCAGTCTAATTTATGTAGTGCTAGTCTAACTACATGCTCTTATATCTATTTGTGTTGTAGCATTTTATGCCTAAATCCAAAAAAGGGTAGATGAAGCAAGAAGCTTTACAAGCTCGGGGGCAAAATCGAGTTCATGGTTTCCAACGGTCCAAATCCAGGGCTGATAAGCTGTGCTTCTTTCAGCAAATCTTCCCCAACTGTCCCATCTGTTGTTGTCGTGGTTCGGGTATTGGTCAGCATATGAGAAATCTCCAACAAACAAAACTGCTTGCCCTTTCGTTGGATTATTCTCATAATGTGTTAAAGTTATGTTTGAGTCAAAACTCTGCCCAAGGTCCCCTGCAAAAAAAAACAACAATTTTTCAACTCCATGGGAACCTAATGAATGCCTTTTTAGTAGAAGTTAAAACCATGAAAATGTTAGACAATCACCAATAAGACCAAACGTGTAGGGCACATCAGGACCGACTTCAGGAGGAGTGAAGAAATAGAACTCACGCTCCGTTTGTCCCACACCTACCACATAGTAGTACTTGGTGTCATACTGCAAGAAGAGAACCACAATATCAGATTAAACTGATAATAGCAAAGATTTTGATAATGACGATGGCATTTAAAAAATATATATAATGGACCTCCAAGTTTCTGATGGTGCAATGATGGATGTGACCAGACGTATAGTTGTAGAACTTGTACGTCTTGGATTTGCCATAGGCCTTGAGCTTTTTGGAGCTGTTCTCTTTCCAGTAAAGAACTGCGTCAGATCCTGGTGCTTCTTGTGTCACCCAAGACACTATCACTGCTTTCCCTTCTACATCCCCTTGTGTTATATGCACCTTTTTTGTGGACCCCCCAATTTAGATCAGTTGTTGTTTTTTTTTGTTTTTTGACATTTAGATCCATTGTTTTACAAAGAAGAAAAGTTTGCATCTGTATAATCTTTATTATAATCAATCAGAGTCCCCCACTAAATAGCTTTTTCTTCCATTAAATCTAAGATTAAAAAAAAAAGAGTCACACCTAATATTCAGAGCCGGTTCTAGCATAGTAAGATTTTGAACCCCTAGTTTTTAAGAGTTGATATATAGACCATATGACATCTAAAATTATCAAAGATACATTTAAAAATCATTATTATAATCTCTAAAATTTCAGGATGGCCAGCTCTACCAATGTTAAACACTTAAACTCAAAAAGATAAACTCTAACACCCACCGACAAATTAAATTGATGTACCAGCAACTTAACCAAAAAAACAAAAAAAAACTAATACTTCATCATTATAATTATTTTTGGGAACAAAACTCAGAAAAGATTGTAGATTATAGAAAGAAAAGGCGTGTATACGTACCTGTTGAGGTGCATTGTAACCAGGAGGAAAACGAAAAACATCACTATCGAGTGGCATATCAACCGTTGCCTCTAACCTCCTAACATAACTACTTGTTCTGCCACCATGACAGAACAGCACTAAACTGTTCAGAACCAAACCCAGAATAAGGAGGAATAGATTTGGTCCTTCCAGACGCGGACCCATTTTCTCAGCTTCTCTTATCTTTTTCTTCTTTTTGAGTGGTCAGATTATTTTGCCTAAAGATATATCCTGAGGGAAGCTATTCCTATATAGACAGGGAAGTTTCCTTGTAAAGAAGATAGATACATGAGTTAACTTAAGAACCCGAATATTCGTACGAAGTTGCCAACTCTGTCTTTAAAGAAAAAAGATTTAACTCATTTCGATCGAGTTTAATATTTTTGGGTTAGAATATTATTCTATTTTTATAAATTTATTTGTTTTGTTTGATATGTGAACGCTTGTAAGATTTTCTATTACACGAATCGATGCTATCTTTTTCTTGTCATCTGTTATTTATGTCAACTAACTTGTCTTTTTCTTCTTCATTTTGTTTGAAACTTCAGAAATTGTTTTTCTTTATTATTTTGTTCAGAAATTGTTTTTCTTTATTATTAAAAAGAAAACAAAATGAAGAAGGAATATAATAGTATTAGTCAAAAAGAAAACAAAATGAAGAAGGAATATAATAGTATTAGTCTAACTTGTCTTTTCGTTTTCATTTTATATTCCTTCTTCATTTTGTTTTCTTTTTAATTTCGTTTATGGACTGAACTTTGACACACAAAACAATCGAGATTAAACGTTTTCCTCTAACTTTACTGTCTACTCTCTCCACAAGTAAACTTTCATCTGAAAAAGAAAAAAAAAGTGTTTCATTTTCGTTTTTAGCTCACCAAGTCCCGTCGAATATGATCTATTCATATCAGATCATGTAGCATTAATGCGGATTTTAATGTAATATTTTAAAACCACAAGCCGATAGGATACATATTCTGGTTAATAGCTGTCTATCTAGTACATCATTGACTTCAATTTTCTTATATACATAGATCTTAAAATAAACCAATCACAAAATATTTAAAATAACTTGATAATAAATGCTTCAAGAAACGTAGATCACAAAGCAAGGCATATGCTAACTGGTGGACGATGCTAAGGGATATTCCATTCTCTCATATGAAAATAGATTAGTTTATTTGTTATTCTCAATCTACGTATTCTTCAAGTAATTTCAGAATCAGTTATCTTTTTTTTTTTCTGAAAGAATTTTAAATTTATTGACTTCATAAACCTTTGTACAAGTTAACGCTATTTTTTATCTACAAAAAGGATAAATATTTTGAATTTTAGAATGGAATTTGAAAGAAACCGAAGTTCATCTCCTCCCAAACCAGATTGTCATGGCCTTCTCGTGCTTACTCGCAACTGTTCTTCTCAAAGATGATATTTTGTTCTGAACCAACTTATCCAGATAGAGGATCATCAGATTAGAGGGCTTTAAAGGCTCCCCAACTCGACGAGCATTCATTTCAAACCATATAACATAGGCCACTGCTTGAAAACAGTATATGAACAAAAAGCTCAAGGTTCTCTCCCATGCAGCCCCGTCACCAGCTTTTAAATCAGAGGAGTCTATTGATTCGGACAGCCAGGATCGGGCAAGTCTTTTATGGTTCCTCTCCAGACTTCCGCAGAATAGGAACATTCAAAGAACAAGTGGTCTCTAGTTTGTTCAGCCGAGTTACATAGTCAGCAAGTAGAAACAACTTGAGAATTCCACCTGAGGATCCGGTCTTCGGTCGACAATCTGTTATGCATTGCAAGCCGTGTAATGAACGAGTACTTAGAAATAGCTTCAGGAAACCAAACTCCTTTATGGCATGGAATCTTTGGTGGTTGAGATTGAGTGAGGTGCCATGTTTGAGAAGTGGAGAAAACATGATGAAAACCACCATTCTCCCTCTTCCAAAGACAAATATCGTCCTCGTGGACAAGGTCATGGCGCCGTAGTCCCATAATTTCCTGGTCAATTTGCATCAAGACAAAAGTTATGTGTCTTCGGCAACGATAAGCCTTCACGGCCCTTTACAATGTGGCGTTTATCGGGATACCAAGATCAATGCAACCTCTTTCTCCTGTTAGATCAAGTAGCTTACCCAAGGAAGACCACTGATCATACCAGAATGATGTCATTAGGCCATTTCTGATGTCAACTCTTGTAAGTTGCGAGGCTAAGGGTCGAAACTTTAGAAGTTTCTTCCACATCCAAGAACCTAAAGAGCTTGTGTCTTTCACACTTCATAAATAATCTTTTCTGATAAGATACTTTTGAATCCATTGAACCCACAGAGCAGTCCTAGCAGAGAGAATGCACCATATCAATTTTAAACAGGAGACTTTGTTAGCTTCCTCCAGAGATCTCAGCCCTAACCCTCCTTCATCCTTCGGCGCACAGAAATCTGACCAAGCTATCTTAGTTTTTTAAGTGGATAGAACAGGACCTGGCCAGAGGAAGGCTGAACAGATTTTGTTGATTTCCTAAATACACTAGTTTGGAAGCCTGAAAGCTGACATCCGAAAGTTTGTCAAGCTATATATCACTGAGCCAATAAGCTGCAGTCTACCAGCAAAAGAAAGGTGTTGAGCTGTCCAGGAGCTGATCTTCGATCTTATTCTCGAGAGCAGGGGAGCATAATCATTTACTGACTTTTTTTGACATCAATGGAAGGCCTAGATATCTGGCCGGCAAAATATCACTGAGCCAATCAGCTGCAGTCTACCAGCAAAGGAAAGGTGTCGAGCTGTCCAGGAGCTGATCTTCGATCTTATTCTCGAGAGCAGGGGAGCATAATCATTTACTGACTTTTTTGACATCAATGGAAGGCCTAGATATCTGACCGGGAGAGAACCTGTTTCAAATGGGAACTAAATCAGGATTGCGACGCTATCATCCTCAGTAATACCCGCCATGTCGAGAGTAGACTTCTCTAGGCTGATATTCAGATCAGACATTGTCGCATAATTTCGAAATACTTTCAGGATGCCTTCAATAGAGCTTTGCTTCCCGTCTGAGAAGACTAGAACATCATCAGCGAAACAGAGGTGAGTGAGCTAGTTCCTGACAGTGTGGATGGTATCCAATACTCTTAGCTTTTGCGGCTTTATCTAGGAGCTTAGACAACACTTGCATACATATCACAAATAGATATGGCGAGAGAGAGCAGCCTTTACGAAGTCTCCTGCTAACTCTCCATTAATCTGAACAGAGAAGAATGCCAGATCTATGCATTTCTCGATTCATATGATGAATTTCTCTGGTAGGTTCATTTCTGAAAGGATAGAGAGCATAAAATACCACTGTACTAAGTCAAAAGCCTTCGAGATATCTATTTTAACCGCACATCTTGCAGAGACAGAGTCCTTGTGGTAGTTTTTAACAAGCTCATATGCCAATAAAACATTCTCCATAAGCAGCCTATCCTTGACAAATGTCGATTGGTTCGAAGATATGAATGAAGGAAGCAACCTTTTCAAACTATTAGCCAAGATTTTTGAAATAACCTTGTAGATCACGTTGCAGCAGGAGATGGGTCTGTAATCTTTCATTGAAATGGCTTCATCTTTCTTGGGGATGAGCGTCAATATTGTTGAGTTAATCCCTTTTGGGAGAAACCCTTTATCAAAGAAAGACTTCACTGCAGTAACAAAGTCCCCACCGGTGCCCAAGTAGTTTTGAAGAACTCACTGGTGTAACCATCCGGGCCGGGAGACTTGTCTGCTGCCATTCCAAAGAGAACCCTCATTACCTCTTCCCTTGGAACCTCACCAATTAGCATGTTCATGTCCTCCTGCGCACAATCATAATTCAAAAGAGTTTTTAGCTCATCCAATCGTACACCTTTGTAATCAGGGGGCGTGTGAGATAGAAAGTTGTTGAAATGCTCCACAGCTTCCTTTTTAATATCTTCTTGATTATCTACTATTGAGCCATCAGCTCTTTTAATTTCTCTGATGGAATTTCGAACCTCCCTGATAGTTGCAACCTTATGAAAGTTTTTATTGTTACCATCTCCAACTCCTAACCAGTGAATCTTAGCTTTTTGACTCAGAACTTTCTTCTCCAATCTCGAGAGGAAAGACCATCTGATCAGAGCTACAGACTCTGCCTCCATATTAAGCTGGGTAGGATTTTCCATCGTCTTGGTCTGGCATTCACAGAGCTTTGAGAAGGCCTCCTTTGTTTTTTTTTTATATATCTTCTACTTTCTCTTTACTCAGTTTCTTGATCGCCGGTTTCAGAGTCTTTAATTTTTTTGAAAGCCTGAAAAGAGTTGAAGTAGAGTTGAACAAAAACTCAGTCTCCTACCAGAATTCGTTAACCATCAGTCCGCAACTGCATTGATAAACTTGAAAGGCTTCTTAGGTTTTATAAACTCGTTTTGAATTGAAATCATGCATCTTTGATGGTCTGAGCATCCTCTAGCCTCAGAGACACTATATATAAATCAAGGGGGAAACCTATAACTTTCTGAAAAGAAAATATTAATAAGAAAGATTCTAAGCGTCTTAGGTTTCATCAATGATAAGACATCAAAAGACACTACAAAAGAAGTGGAAGATTCGAGTAAAACCCAGCTTTGAGTTTCAGATATAACCTCTTCTCGTGAAAACTGGTTGGTTTGTAGCAAAAGCAAAGAGGATCTTCCTACGACTTTCACACGTGTGACATTGTCGATCTTGTTTTGTCAAGGTCCTTTAATGACATCACGAGCTAGAAAAGGGACTATAGCTTTTGTACTATAGTTTGATGTATCTATATAATTAATTAATTAATTATTAACTTTCCCGGTAGGTGTTGGGCAAATTAAAAGTCTACTTGTCCCACTCGGAAAAGTCTAAGATAGATTTCTTTAAAAGTCATCTTATCTATTAAAATAGAAGTATCATTTTTATCTACAACAAAATAGTTATACTAGAAGTCTAAGTCCATATATTCAAATAATTTTTTTTTATTGTTTACATTAGTTTATTTAATGTATAACATTTCTAAATTATAAGGATATTAATAACAAATCCACTTTAACTATAAATTTAAATTTTAGTTTTATAAATAACAAAATCTGTTGAGAAAAAATCTAACAAAATCTTTTTAAAATTTTAAATATTCTTTTAATTAATGCACTGATTAATTTTGCAGTTAGTAGTATAATATTATTATAAATTAATTTTAATTAAATTTTTATTATAAACAAAATAATGAAATTATATGCTAATTTTATAAATTTTATAAGTATATTCTACATTATATTAAAATAGAAGTAATTAATGAATTACATATTAAAATTATGTTTTTTGTGCAAACATATTAAAATTATGTTGAATTGGTAAACCAATATATTTTGAAAAATACTTTCATTAAGATAAATAAATAAAATATCACTCACCGTTTAAAGTGACTAAAATATCATTCACCTTTTAAAATGATTAATATTCATAAATTATGTAATATTTTTTTTAAAAAATAAAATTGTTAACATATGTTAAATTTTAAGATATTTTTAAAATGGCAGCAATATATTATCATAAATTATTATACACAAAATAATATAAAATTTTATATCTATAAATGAAATGTTATCCACACGTGTGTGCGGGTTAAAATCTAGTCACTAGTTATAAACACAACCATAGATGATAAAAAAATTGATAACTAAAAAATTCCTAAACCCCATAAATTTTAATTTTACCTAATTTCTAAAAGAATTTCCAACTAAGCAAAATATTTGGTCATAATTAAAGACTAGATAGCTATCTTAAGAGATATATTATTAATTTTTTTTTGAATATTTCTTAATAAGCTCTATAGAATAAAATGTACTGGACCAATATCTTACGATTGCTACTCAGATTATATAATTTTAAAAATGATTAAAAAATATTTTAAAATCTTTGACAGATATTATAATGGAAAGATAAAAAATCTCATTAGAAATAATCAAGTTATCAAGACCACATAATAAGAGCATGTCCAATGGTTAGAACCCTTGATGGGTTCCAATGATTTGTTTAATTGTTAATTTTGTACTTTATGAAGTTTAGAACCCTTGTTTATGGAATTAGTTTTGTCAAGGTCCAATGGGAGAACCCATTTGAGGTTCTTAAATTTTTTTTTTAGAAGTTGAATTATTAAATTTAAATTTTACAAAAGTTATAAGTTATTGGATTCTATAAAATTTAAACATTTGATTCCAAAGGTTAACATTATCTCATTATCTCAAGGCTTATTTGAAAGTTTCATGTTGTATATTATACCTTGCGTGGTGTTATAGCACGTTCCTTGTCCACAATGGACATTGCCTCAAATCCCAGTGGAATCAGAACCTTCTCGTAACTGCAACATTTTAAAGATTACAGAGTGAATCTTTTGCCACAACGTGTAAATGATGTTGCTGCTGTTATTAAAAGAGATAAGAGGGGAGAACACATTACTCAGACACAAATACTTTGTAAGGAGGACCTCCAGAACGCTCATCCATCTGCCAAAAGACATCAATATTTTTCAGGTTTCATCAGAAATGTATCAGAGAATGGAGATACCATTGTAATGCTTACAGGAAACATCAATGTTATAAGCTCTCCACTTGGTTTCAGAAGCTTTTCTATTCTTTGTGCCCATGGAGGTCTCACGCTAGCTTCAAATGCACAAAAGAAACTGCGAGAATGGTCATCATATTATGCAGATATACATAAACAAAAGCCTATATGTTGTGTATAGAACCAGAAACAGAGATTAGGATTAGAGAGAAGTACTTTGCATTGGGCAAAGATGAACTGTTGACACCTTTGATGATTTTTCAATCACAGTTTTTGATAATCCAACCACATGACGATCAGGGCAGGCCACTGCCACCACATCATAAACCTGCAATGTTTCATTGCTGGCAAGCACACAACATAAGATATTTAAGAAAGCTGTGTCCTTGTCCAAGAACATACGTTCTACAACCAGGAACAAGAGCTCTGCCTTTAGGCAATGAACCCGTCTCAGCGAGATGTTTACTGATCGGAGTTGGTCCAGCAAGTCCCATGGGGTTGCTCCTGCTTTCCAGGTCTTCTCCCAACCACCTTAAACCAATACACATATCAACGGCTTCACGGAATAAAGATTCAATAACTATATTAGAGTAGATTATGGTTCATTACTAGAAGAATCCTCTGTCACACACCGTTGGAAGATATCACTCGACGATTCCACCGCCGGAGCTTCACCGGAGTTTCCATTAGGTTCAACGACAAACACGACCGGCGTAATCTACCAACATCTCAATCATGTAAAGACAGAGCAAAAGAAGACGAAACTCGTTCATGTCGATGAAGCGAATGATGTTGGGGTGATTGATCTTCCTCAAGAGGAAAATCTCCGACATGGCGATTTTCATGGCGTTCTCCTTGATAGCAGCCCCGGTTCCATCTACAAGATGCCTCCCTTCCCACACCACGGAAAACAAACACGACCGGCGTAATCAACCAATTGATCAAGAGATTTTTCAGACCAAAAGAAAAAATATTGATGAAACGGAAGAGAGAAGGCAAAAAGGAATAAGCCAATAATAAAAGGACACATATGGGGTTTTTACTGATTCTACATCCTCTCAATTAGGCAGCGGTTCTGTGTAATTATACCATTTTTGATTTATTTTTTTCCTTATTTTGCTTTAGAGCCTCAGCCTAAAACCCACCTTTGGAGATGGTCTAAGGTTTGTTATGCACAAGTTATCTAGTGATTGAACTGTGTGAGAAAATATTTGTTTATAGTGTGTTCAGCAAAAATGACTATTGAAATGAATCAAAGGTTTTAAAAAAAAAAAAATCTTGAAGGCACAACGAGTAGATTTTGATTCTTTGTGACAGTTATTTGAAATGATCTTAAGAAACTATTTTATATATCACGGTGCAGAAAAAACAGACATGAAATCTTTTATTTTTCTAGCCTTTTTCACTGAAAGATTCTTATATTAAACCATGGCGAAATTTGAAACAGAATACAAAGTCAACACAATCAGAAACGAAGCTCGAGAGTTTTACGAGAGCCTAATTCCACATAAGGGAGACACAAACCCCATCAAGAGAAAACATCTAAGCTGCACCATGAAACTACAAACGGAACCACAACCCATAGAAACTATAAAGCTGTACCATAAAGAACCAGACAAACATAGAGCTTAACCAAACCTGCGACAGCTGAGAAGGGTGCAAAACCGAAGGAGAGACGAGAGCGAGCAAGCCCAGCAGCAACACCAAACTAGAGCACTGAGGAGACCAAGAACACGAAGCTACAAAGAGGATCCATGAACTCCGACTCGGAAAACGCCAAGGAGGAACTCCAATCAAACACGCGGACACACCGGTCCATGTATAGCCATCTACAGCCACACACAGACACCTCCTCGCAAGATAAGATCGGAAGAACCAAACTAATGCGATGTCTTGAGCTCAATTCCAGAACCACACACATACATCAATGTAGCAAGAAGACATGTTTTGTTAAAAAAAAAAAGACGGGACTTCACTTGATTTTTTTTGGCGCCATTATTTCTTTGGGCTTTAGACTAGGCCTCAAATTGAGGCCCTCAATACTTTCAATTTTAACTTGATGTATAATCCCCAACTAGTCAGCTCTTACATTCTGATTACTTTTTAGTAATTTGGGTTATGAACTACATTGGAGCAAAGAATTGTTATTTTATTTAAATGATTTGATTTTGGCTAAATCACCACTCATAGGGAAGAATATTATCTAGATAACCTTTGGCTTAACTAAACCAATCTGTACTCTGTTTGCTGAATCATGCAAAATTCCCAAGATAATCCTCAATCTTGTGTAAGAGATTAAATAGATGATTTAAAGGCGGGAATCCAAATGATTTGTGCGCCATTACTAGTTAGCCTTTTAATAAGCCTGCGATTTGGGCCAATTATCCATTTTGACTAATGATCCCAAATCTTTTTAACTGACATATATTTCTGACTTGTGAGAGTATGCATGCATGCATGCAGTATTAATCAACTACAATTACATGAAGGAATGATTCATTATTAAATCATTTGATTTTGACTAGCATCTGAGTGATCAATGAGAAGTTGATATAACTCGTAAATAAATAAAAACAAATCGGTTTGAAATCTAAAACCATTTTCCCAATAAGATCCTTAAAACTTCTTTTTTATTTTTAAAATCCTTGATCTTGATTATAAGAAAAGCTAACAGTTCTTCACTGATAAGGGATCATGATCAACTGCTAAAGATTTCAAATCACACAAAAAGTTATTATATATTCACCATATTTACAGAAAACCACAAAAGATCAAATAGTAAACATCCAATGTCACTCTTCACTAAGCAATCAAGAAGTGATCTATAAAGCGTGTTGAGAATATTTACAGAAATCGAAAACATCATTCAGCACCTGAATCTGATGCCGAGCCCGTACTTGCAGTAGACGCACCCACGCTTCGTGAACTCTTTCGTCCCACGCTTCCTAATTCTGTCTCTCTTTACCTTCACGGTTCTTGATATCACCTCATCATAATGTTCATCATCGTACTCGTCCTCACATTGTTCCTCGTCCCCTTCGTCGCTGTTGACGTAACCCTCTATCTTGATTCCAAGAGAGTAACGCGACTTAACTCCACGAGGATAAACCGTCCTCAGGTTATCATCGGCGACGCCGAGATCAAGATTCGCGATGAGGACAATCTTCATGAGCGGGGAAGTAACCGAGGATGAGACGGAGGAGGTGAGACGGAGGAAGCGTGCGACGCGTTCACCAATGACATCTTTCGTGGGAGTCTGTGTGAGACGGAGGAAGAAGAAACGTCAGAGGAAATGACGTCATCGGAGAGGTTCACGACAGAGAAGGAATGGCCAGAGGAATCCCTTTTGTGGTGAGGAAGGAGAAGAATAGTCATTGATGGATCGTTCTTGAGGTTTTGGGTATTTGAGGATGTTTCGTTCAAAGGGAGGAGGAGGAAGTTAGCTTTTATACTTACACAGACGCACCGTCCTTTTATGTGTTGTTTACAACTTTCAACTCTGAGGTGATGAATATACTCTTTTTTTCTACGTACACAAATACACAATTACTTTAGTTACGAGATTATTTGTTAAATACCATTTTTCTGTTTATAAAACTTTGGAAGCAGCACATTTTAATACCAATCGAGAGAAAATGAATGCATTTATTTCAATTTCATAAGCAGAAGGTTTAATAAAGGCCGGCTTTTGTAAAAATTGTTGAGTATTTTGTAAAATATCATTAATAAAAAGTTAGAATACATTTTCTAATTTTTACTTGGGTTTAGGTTTAAGAGGTAGGATTAGGGTTAAGATTTTAGGATGTATTGATAAAAAAAAGATTTTAGGATGTAGTGTAATTTAATGTTTTGATCAATTCATAAATGCTATTTTGGAAATTTTTCTGTTTGAGTGTTATTTTTGTGATAAAAATTTAAAAATACTAGTTGTGAGATTACTCTGTTCAATATACAATATTCAATTTATAAAGGCCATGTTTTGTAAAAATGACTAAAAGCTCGTTTTTAGAAACTTTTAACCAAAAAATTAACTAAGAAAAGTCTTTTTTAATCTAAAACTGAAGGTTGTATGAACGTTTAGAGTAATGTGCATCTTTTACATTGTAATAATGTTTTGTATCACTTTCTCAACAAATAATAATAAGGTTTTGTATCACGACGCAAATCAAATATTAAATTGATTGAAGCGTTGTAAATAGAACAAAAAAAGAAGTCTCCATGACTACATGCATCACAATATTGTTTGCCAAAGGGACTTATCATTTGGCAAACTAATGGACACACACCGCAATAAGTCATAGTAACCAGCGGGGTTGGCCTGGTGGTGTTGAGAGAGCTTCGGCCTCAATACGCACCCGGGTTCGAACCGCTGGCCAGGCAATTGGGATATCTAATTCCTCATAGTACCAAATGGTCCGCCTCGCGCCGAGGGGTTGGCCCCTGGGGGTGGAAGTCCCTCCAGGTTAATCAAAAAAAAAAAAAAAAAAAAAAAGTCATAGTTGACACCAATGGCAAGATTATAAATCTGGTTCCATTTGATGAAAACAACTCTTCAGATCCTCTTCTAATTTTATTATAGTAGTCGACATATTTGTGCCACCACCAATGACAAGACAAACCAGTAATGATGAGGTTGGTGTAAATGGAAAAAGGAAGAAACCATTGGGACAGAAAACATTTTCACACATTTTCAATCTTTTGGTGTGAGTTCTTTTAGTACTTATGCATATGTTTTTGCTCTTGACCATATCAAGATCCTTCAGCATATTCTCCTGAAGTAAAGGCTCAGTGTGACAATGTATCCTTCCTGAGGGATTAGAATTTTCTAATCAGTTATGACAACCAAAAATAAAGAGAATCATTTAGAAGGCAGGGCTACTTCTGTGTATTGACACAAAAACTTTCGTTTTCCCTTGCCCCTTGAGAAGAAACAACAATAACACTTGAAGACGTCTCGGCGCTTTTAGGTTTCTCAGTTTAGATTCACCTTTTGCTACTTTTTGACAGCTCAGACGAGATGACAAGGGAGAAGGTAGCGGTATAATGGGTGAAGATCAAACAGTGAGGAGAAAGAGATTCATGAACTGTGGTGAAGATGAGCTTGAGCACATAGCTATCCTTGTGCTCACTTCTGAAAGAGTCCACGAGCTGAAGGTGCTGAGATCGTCTATTTGAAGAGCGTAGTATCAAGGAACAAAAAAAAATGGGGCATGGTTGTAACTTGAAAGCAACGAAGCCATCAAGATTAGAGAAAAATAATAATTATGAGATATTGAGATACTAGCTCTTTTTTGGTATGTCACAAAGATCAAAATCTTCTGCAGAGCTGCCATGGTTACTTAGTAATAAGAAGAAAAAAAACAGTGAGGAAATTTAGTAGTAAAAACTAACGATTCGTGGATTGAATATAATACTCGGGGTAAATTCAAAACCTGTTCTAGTAAGAATGATGATTAGCCCAAGAGATCACGAATACAATAACACTGTTTTTTTTTCCTCTTTTCCTCAGCCAGAAAAGAAAAAAAGAATATGACACTGAGGTTTCAAGTGAAAAAAATGGGAATCCACCAACATTTGTTTTGAGCATATAAGCGTCATAAGGGTTAGATTCAACTACATCATTATGCGAAGGACTGCGAGTCCCACTGCTGAAATGGAGACCAGTGTACCAATGCAGTATTTGATAACTTCGTATTTGGCCGCTTCTAGCTGAGCTCTCAATGCATGAATTTCCTGCAACAAACAAATAATCATGTGTTATCAAATCTTCCCAAGTTCAAAAACATGAAGAGAAGTTTATATGAGTAAAGGAGATAGCAATACTCTGTCAAGCTTGTTCGTGAGGTTTGTTGTTTCTGAATTCTGATTAGCTAGCTCATCACGTATCCGGCTGTAATTAACAAAGAGAATCACAATCATATTATACCATATAATTCAAAAACCTCACGCCCTCCACCAATGTAAGTGTTGGTAAAATGGTAATAGTCATGTGAGAAAATGTGGAAGTTTTCATACCCTCTTTCAAGATTCAAATCCAAACGTTGTCCAGCTGTTACCTTATCAATTTCATACCTGTTTCAACTTAAGATGCCTTAGTTTCAGATTGTTTAAAAGATATACCAAGATGACGTTGGGAATGTGAGAGAGGGTAGATAAAAATGAACAAAACCTTAGCTCGCTTCTCATCTTCTCTATATCCCCTCTTAGTTTTTCTGTCTCGCGTTGTAAAACGGTAAAATGATGCTCCTGCAAAACCAAGTGAAGAAAAGTTTTAACACAACATCATATGAAAAAGCTGCCTAAGACTCACAGAGAAAGAGAAGATAAAAACAGATTATCATGTGTTAAATTTATAAAGTCCCCATAAATCTTAGAATTGAAAAGTAACACAACCTCTCAAACTAGCCCATAATGAGAAGAAAGCATTCATAAAAGGGAGGACATGAAAATGTGAACGTACGTACTAATGAGCAACCCAGTATTGTAATCATAAACAAAAATATACATGAGGCAATGGTGTTTTAAATTGCGAGTTTTTCAATAGTAACAAATGTTTTGTATCAAACGACAATAGCAATTACAAACAACAAGTACTATATGCAAGATACTGAATGTATATGTCGTTGTTACCTGAGAGCTTTTGACTTCAGATTTAAATTTGGAGAGATTAGAATCTTGAATCATTTCAATCTGTACCCACACAGACACCAAGTAAGAAAAAAAAAAAAAAAAAAAGTTCGATTGCATTGCAAAAAGCAAACAAGAAACCTTCTGCATCTCAGCCTTGGAAACAAAGGACTCGGAGACATTCTCCAAGCTATCATTCAACACCTCAGTGATTGCAGAAGTAATGGCCTCAGCTTGTTTTGATGGTACACCTTGTGCTTCTAGACTCCTTACCTAAACCCTCAAACACACAAAAACAATTAAGATTCGTTGCTTCCATCAAACATGTTCTTTGATACTCTCTGCCTTAGCTTTTAGATCTAGGGTAACGTTACCAGAGCCAAGGTATCGACGAGGAAAGCACGCTTCCCATTGACTTTCGTGAGCTCCGAGATTTGCCTGAGCTGGAAGGGGCGACGATCAATTAAGCCGTAGGAGGAGGAGGAGCCCAAGCCTCGGGGTCTGGCGATTGAGAGCGCGGATTGAGCTCCTAGCAGAGCCAGGCGCTTCGACAAGTTCATCGATCACAAGGGGATTTTTTCTTCGCCGGAAAATGAAAATCGCGATTGATTGATTGATTGATTTTGAGAGTTGAGGAGAGGAAGAAGAGATTGAGGGAAGGGTTTCTTCTTCTTCCTTCCACTTGGGGGTTTGGTTTGATCTCGCGATGGATGTTAATTTACATACTTACCCTTTGACCAGGACCAGTATTCTAATAACCCGGTGATACCCAAAACGCGATCGTTTACTTACTTGCCCGCAAAGTCTTTTTCTTTCTTTTTTTCGTTTTTCCCTTCTTTAAACTTTTTTGATACTCCCACTATTTGCATAAATATTAAAAAAATTATTAATTTTTCCAAAAGTAGCATTCGATATTTAAATTAGGTGTGGTTAAACCAATTATAAATAAATATATATTATTTAATTGGTCACACTATACCCAATAAAAATAAAAATTATAAAATTATGAAAGCTACTTATATTTTGTAACAAACAAATTTTAATATTAAACAAAAACTGTTGAGTGTAATTCTTTATATATTAATTTGAAACCTACTCTTCTTTTGTTGTATAACGAAAGCTGAGGTACAATAATGATGTGCGGGTCAGGACCGTCAGGTCATGCGTTATGGCTAGTTACAAGGGTCACTGTCAAGAGGTTTGTGGGCTCAAGTGGTCAGGATCTGGTCAGCGGCGAGCTAGTGGTGGCAACGACAGTCTAGTACACATATGGGATCGTTCTAGCTCTACGCAGCATACATCTGCAGCTAAAGCTCTCGCTTGGTGTCCTTTCCAAAGCAATTTGCTTGCGTCTGGCGGTGGTGAAGAAGATAGGAAGATAAAGTTCTGGAACACTCAGACAGGGGCTTGCTTGAATTCGGTTGACACTGGTTCCTCCCAAGTTTCTTCTCTGTTATGGAGCAACAAAGGAAAGAGAGCTGCTTAGCTGACATGGGTCTCAGCTCACACTGTGGAAGTACCCATCGATGGTGAAAGTGGCTGAGCTTTCTGGTCATACATCAAGAGTTCTATCTATAACACAGTGTCCGGATGGTTGTACTTGTACTGTAGTCTCAAGCAGCAGGAGACGAGACACTGAGGTTTTGGAATGTTTTTGGAGTACCTGAAACCGTCAGAAAACCTGTTACAAAACCAGCTCGTGAGCCGTTTTCTCATGGGGCTCGTCTTCGATGAGACCGTGAAGGCTAGCCTACAAGGAAAGCCACTGATCGATAATTGATCGGATTAAAAGTTTAATTGTGTAATTTTGTCATCAGAGTTGCTAACTAAAAGGACGCTTAATGTAATAGAATGACAGAAGTTTTATCTTCTGTCACCACCTTTATTTGCAAGTCTTCGTTAGGCATTTTTGTGATCAATTCGTTGACTTCTCAAAAAGTTTTTCTCATCTTTCTTCTTTTGTTCTATACGTACATCTTTGGACAAAACTTGTTTGTTTGAGTGTGGAGCATTAGTTGTTGATAAAAAGGGGGTATGTTTGCTCTTCTTTGGTTTATATCATATAATGCGTCTGTTACGAAACAGAATAAGATGTTGTCAAACTTTATTATTATCTAAGAAAATCAAAGAAAACTTAACTTTTTTGTTTGAACAAAGCTTAGTAATATTTTAATACGAAACATGATGTATGGGGGTGAATTAAGACTTTCCTAAAGGGAGGTTTACTGATAGAAAACATATAGTTGGTCTAGCAAATACTATATGCAAGAGGGATATTCTCTACCACCATATTCACCACCACGACATTTCAGTACTAAGCTCTTAACCCCCAAAAACAAAGAAACATTTCAAGCTAATTCTGAGTGAAAGGCTCTCAACAAAAGACTCTTGTGCATAGTGTGTCTAAAACGCCTAAAACTGCTTTTTAGGATGCAGCAAACATCACCCAAAAACAGAAGGAGACTGAGAAAAGCTGGTTTAGTTGTGGAGGTAAGTGCAGGCTGCTCCTTTCCTGCAATTTCCATTTTCTCGATGGAACTTGCATACTCTTTGCCCTTTGAAGTTGTTATGCCCACCACTTCCACTTGACTGCCTATTCCAACCATACCCAGAATCTCCATTCTGGTTCTGTTGGTTTCCCCAGTAACCAGTTTGGTTCCCTCCTGACCCACCGCTTTGCATTGCTGACTGGTTTTGAGTTCCCCAGTTTTGATTACTGTTCCCAGACTGCATCCCTTGACCTGTCTGCATCCATCCAGGGCTTGTACTACTCCCTGGAGCTTGAACTTGGGCTTGGGATTGAGCTTGGCCTGTTACACCCCACCCGGAGTTTGCCGAATAAGCTTGTGGTTGTTGTACTTGGGCGGTCCCGCCCCATCCAGGATTAGGCATTCCCTGACCAGTTGGTGGAACCGAAGATGCAGCCCAGTTTACGCTCATTCCAGCTTGAGGAGGACCAGCCCATCCCATGTTTGGATTTACAACAGTCGCTTGACCCCAGCTGCTGTTTTGGTTTGTTGGAGCCTGAGGTTGTCCCGAGTTTTGACTGTTGTTCATACCCCATGCTGGTGCCTGAGCCTGAGTATTTGATTGGCTTGGAACTGGAGCCCTCCATGGATCAGATGCTGGAAACCCTGGTTGACTTTGCGAGGTGAGAGCACTTGGAGTTGTGGTGCCATAAGACGCAGAGGTATTCTGAGAAGAAAATGGAGCATCACCTCTTCCACGACCATGTGAATCAAATTTATCCGTCTGCATGTTACCCCAGCTTTGCATTCCGCCAACCGGTGTTGGAGATGGAAGAGGAGCAGAAGAACCATAGTGATTAACAGAAACGTTAGCCCGATCTGGTGTTGGAATTGGGTGGGTTCCAGGCTGCAACGCACCAGCAGAGTTTACAACCACAGGGATATCTGTCCTTGAAGCTTGACTCGGGACAGATTGTGCTGAAGGAAAACTCATCGACTGGACAGCTGACTGTGCAGAAGGCTTGGTTGGAGACCATCTGCTCTCAAAATTTCTCCTTTTTGCCGTTGGGGTTGTCATTTGAGTCGGAGTAGGCGATGGAAGGCTTCCGCCTGAACTCCAAGTATCCTGAGAATTCTTGGGAACGTCAAGGACTGATGGAGCGGTCCTAGCAGAAGAACCTATATTGGGTTCAGACTGGCTTGATTGACCAGAATAAGCTTTCGGGTAGCTATTATCCACCGACTGGCCTTGCTTCTGAAACAGCCCAGCCAATGCATCAGTCAGGAGAACAGAGTCCAAAGATGACTCGTTGGCTTTCCAGATTTCCAACTTAGCAGGGAAGTACCCAGTGTTGTTCCACTTACGGAGCTGCGCCATTGAAAAAGGTCCTTGAACTTTACCAGATGGGTCCTTGTAATGCCACATTTTCTCTGACTCATTTGACTTGGGAGTAGGCTGCGGAACAACAGGAGGAGGTGGCGTTGAGATTACGGGGGCAATTCTAGGAGACAATTCTGGTGGCGCAACAGCACGGGAACTTCTGGGAGGAGGTTCGGGGAGAGAAACAGTTCTCGGCTTCTCAGAGCCTAAATAGTGTTGCATGTCTTTTTCTCTTTCTCTACCTGAATTCCACAGACTATCACTAACCTTGTCGTCAGAACTACCAAGATAATCTCCTCTTCCATTAGAGCCTCTACCAGAGTAACTTCTACTTAACTCACGAATTGCGCTTGTGCTTGAGTAGCTACTTGTGCCAGTCCATGATTCATTGGAACTAAATCCTCCCTTTCGTGGCGATATCGGGTCTCTTCCTCTTCTGTTGAAGCTACTACTTCGTCTCCTCAGACTTTTCTCTAGATGCATTACAACAGCCAAATATCGAAAAACGTTAGAATAGATAACGCCAGACAATAGATGCAAGAAACAAAACTTGATTTTTATACGAAACCTTTTTCTTTTTCTTCTTTTTCATCTTCGTCTTCGGACTCATAATCTGGGTCCATCTTGGGATCAGCATGTATTTCTGGAATTTCTTCTAGCCTGCGCTGCCGTTCCTCTGGAGACTTTAGCAGTTGCACTTTCTCAACACATTCTCGCAGCGTAACAACGGGTTAAGGATTACTTACGTAAGTGAACAGAAAATAATGAAATTATATGCTTTTGACGACAAATGACAGATCATATGCTCTTTCCAAAGTACAGAAACATACACACAGAAACATTCCCAGAGCATCGGCAATAATCATTTTGACAAAGAACTAAAAAATTTCAACAGATAAGGATATTCTTTTCTGTGGCCCATGTCGCTAGCACGATCACGCAAATGGCTGAAACGTAGGATCTCTGCGTCCAACAACTGCATCATAAAAGTAACAAATTTCGAAACATAAGAGAAACGATAGAACACTAGTCATGCACATTGCCTGGACAGATTAGTACAGTACTACAGTTAATCTCCGTTTCCCAATCTAGAGAGCTCACTTACCAAACGTATAATAATGAGTAAAAGGACAATAATTAACAACTTACGTTTTTTACCCTCACTTCCTGCAGCGCTATGGCCTTTTCTTGTATATCACCCTAAAAAAAACAATTGACATTAGAATACCTAAAAAAGTAAAAGCATGACCGTCGACAGAATTTTAAGACGCAACCATATGCAGACTTCAAATAATATTAAGCATACCACTGTCAGCCTGTTGATTAATCCACATTTTATGCTCTGCCTTAGACGATTGCATTCATCCTGAAATTATTGCACGGAAGCTATTGGTTAAACATATGGCATTCTTGAACAATTACTGTTCGCTAACCAGGAGAAGTTCGCTCAGAAACGAGGAACACTGCCTCCTCGGCTTGTCAACATATGCAAATGCAAGAGAATTCTATGTAAGAACTAAAGTTCGAATCAGCAGAGGAGTGTGTCACCTCAGTGAAATCTTGATTTGATATAATGTCGATGGATATCACTTCTGTTTTGTCCAAGTTCAATATCTCAAGTACATAGTCTGTTGTTTTTTTGCCAACTTTATAGGGTTCAGGAGCTTTGCCTGTGCCTGTGTTTCAAACCAAAAGAGATTAGAGTCAACCTTTGAATTAACCATATATTAAAATAATCTGTAAAATGGAAACTAAACATACCAACAACTTGAACCAGTCGATATAAATCTTGCTTTTGATTTCCAGATATCCTTAACCTAACAAATGCACTCGCTACTTTTTCTTCGAATGCTGTAGAATCTTCAAGTAGATCTTCCACCAAGCTCCGCCTCAAGTATATCAAATTAATGTTGTGCATATCAACAGCAGCAAAATCATCAAGATTGGATTGACGCCCTTTCCTTGCACCCTTTTTACGTGTTTTACGTTTCTTATCCTTCCCACTTTTCACTGGATGGTCCACGTTTTCATCAAGATCCACATAGTCAGGGTCTGTATCAACAATGCTACCTTGAATATTATCTGCCTGCTGCTGCTCTTTATCAAGGAAATGGGTATCAAGGATATTTAACATCTCAAAGTGCCCAACATGAGATTTCCCGAACAAATTCTTAAGCCTGGAGTCGCAAACAACTTGGCTTTTACGACGGGGATCACGAAGATTGTATTTTTTTATATAATCCAGCAGGAGCGCATGTACTTCTGTGGAAGGTAAGAAAGATTTGTCACCACGTCTCATGTGCGCGACAACATCCAAAAGTTCCTTGGAAGCCCACGTTTCACCTGACGAGCTTTTATTAGCTGGTGATTGGTTTTTCTCCGCAGAACCAGACTTCGATCGACTTCTGGTCTTCTTCTTTTTTGGAGAACTATCCGAATCTGATCCTTCATCAGTTACATAGTCAACCTCCCTGGCTGTTCCCTGTTTACCAGCATGAGACTTATTTCCTTTCTGTGGGCTCTTAGCCTGATCAAGTTCCTCTGGACTTATAGATAGCTGCGTTTTCAAATCAATCCAGTAATCCTTGAAGAGAGATTCCCAGCTGGTCTTGTCATCAAAATCCAACTGCGCCTATAAAAGACAAAACGGATTCAGTGAGAGGTATCAGAAACAGAAGACTGACAGTCAAATTGATAGTGGAAACTAAGGTATAAACGAAAAGCAACTATTCGGTGTGGAACAACGATGACCAAATTCATAGTGTATTAGTCATATTTCAAAGTAAAAAGACAGAGACGTATGCTTATAATGCATCAACCAAGTTGAAAGCTCATAAACACGTGCATAAAGCAATAGAGCAATTCTCCAGGAGAAAACATAATCAGTAAGTATCATCAAGCTTTCTATGCTTAGTCCACAAAATGTTTGATGAGAGAAACGGTAAAAGCAAGTTCATGCGGTACTTGATCAGTTTTATCAACAGATAATCACAAAAAAAAAAAAAAATCAACAAGAAAGAAAAAACTAAAAGTGTATTCAATCAAGCATACCGGCTCCTTCTTTTCCTGCTCCTCTCTTTCTATCAACTTGATTGTCTCCATGCATGTTTCACACAAACCCTTATTACCTCTTATGCAAAAAAAGACAGCATCCTTAGCGCAGCCCTTGCATAATGAAAACACACATGTGTAACACAAGTATGTCGCAGTTTTCTCACATTTGCTACACTGGTGCCATCCTATTCATGAAAATGTAAAATTGTGTTAGGTTCTACTATAGAGACATAGAAATAGACCTTCAAAGATTAAGCTTCCAAATACATACATATACAGAGAGAGGAAACAAACGAAAGTATGACAAATGACCACTCAAACATTATACTATCTTCAAAGTGTATGTGATGTGTTATAATATATGAGGGACAGTGGCATACTAAGATACGGCACAGTGTTCTATAGGCTCTTACATTACATTAGCGTCTGTTATTTATTACCATATGTACCAAAAGTGATTGTGAACCCATTGCTAAAGACACGAATCATCAACAAATCGGTACAAAGGGAAAATAGCTTAGAGAGAACAATTAGTCGATGCCTAACAGAAATGAAAAATCAATATCTTTCTCGTTATATCAAAAGGTTCTCCTAACAAGTTTAAATGGATAGAATTATAGTGACGATGTCACCACTACCAAAGTATATAAAAGCATCAATGCTAGTGTATTCTCAAAAAAAATTACTTAATAAACGACACAAGAGATCCCACTGCTGCTACCGTTGACAACAGCGAATCAACTAAAAGCCACCGTTGACAAGTTCTTGGGGAATTTCAAAGACTACACAGCCTTGATAGCAATCAGTTGCCTTTGCCTGTGTAGCATTTGACAGTGGTACAAAAGGCTTGAGACTAAAGAAAAATTCAATAAGGAAAGACATGGAATGAAATACGATGTGCAAAACAAAAGCAATAGAAAATAACTTTCAACTAAAATTTCAACCTTATAATCTGAGAGGAGTAAAGGAAAAAAGGATTTAGGATAAATGCATACTATTAGCCAGGAACTCAAACGAAAGAAGAAACAAAAAGCTCGAATTACCAAGAAATTGCAATAAAAATCATAATCAGAATGACAGATAAAAAACATATACCATTATGATTTCTAAAAAAGCAACAATGTTAAAGACACTGTATATAACTAAGGTAAACAATATACATACACCACTCAGAGAAATTTTAGCAGATTATGCATCATGAATTCCTGAACTATATTCACTGATTAAATAGAGAAAAACTTACCACAGTTCCATTTACCCTTTGACCGGAAAAAATCCTCGTCTTGATTTACACAGGAAGGGTGGTAAGCTTTTGGGCAACCCCTGCAAGCCAACATAATCGTACATTTGAATACAACAAAAGTTATCATCTGTTAAAGGGACCAGAAGAAAGAAGGAGAAAAGAGCACATGAACTACAAATGTAAGTTTACCTGCGGTCACAAAGGACAAGGTCACCCCCATCAAAGCATATGAAACAAACATCTTCCTCTTTCTTCTTTCCCGTCTTTGTATTTCTCACCCGCTTCCTCTTTCCTCCAACACCCTTATTTTCTTCCTCGACGTCCTCTGCATCTTCATCCCCCGTCTCAGCCGTTACACTCTCATCCTGTGTCGCTGTTAGTTCTGTCATTTCTATCTCTTCCTGACTTTCCTTCCCCTCCTCTATATCAGCTAATGAGGAGTCTACATGCGTTTCCGCATCAGTCATGTTTTCATCTTTCTCCTCATCCTCATCCTCATCTTCGGTCCTTGCCTCTGTTTCTTCTGACATTTCAGAAGCTTTTGTTCCGTCTACTTTACCCTCAACAGACTCCTCTTGTGTCTCTGTCATTTCTGCCATTCCCATCTCCTCCTGTCTTTTCTTCTCCTCCTCAGTATCAGCTACCGATGAGTCTCCAAGAGTTTTCACATCCATCATGTTTTCATCTTTCTCCTGATCCACATCTACGGACCTTGTCTCTGTTTCTTCTGATGCTTCAGCAACTTTTGTTCTGACTGCTTTACCCTCAACAGTCTCCTCCTGTGTCTCTGTCATTTCTGCTAATCCCATCTCTTCCTGAATTTCCTTCCCCTCCTCAATATCAGCCACCAAGGAGTCTCCATGTGTTTTCACATCAGCCATGTCATCATCCTTTTCCTGATCCTCATCTTCGATCCTTGTCTCTGTTTCTTCTGACACTTCATCAATTTTTGCTCCCTCCACTTTATCCGTAACAGTCTCCTCCAGTGCTTCTGTCACTCCCATCTCTTCAAGATCTTCCCTCCCGCCCTCAATATCAGCTATCGAGGAGTCTCCATGGATTTTCACATCTTCCGCCATATCAGTCATGTCATCCATTTTCTCCTCATCCTCATGTCTGATCACTGTCCCTGTTTCTTCGGATGCTTCAGCAATCTTTGTTTCGTCTACTTTAGCCAGTTCCTCAGATAGTTTTTGGGTTTCCTCCAAATCAACTGTCAGTTCTGCTTCACCTACACCAGCCATTCCTTCACCTTCTTCCTCTATCCCATCACCATATTTAACATATGTTTCCACTTCTTCTGCAGACTCTGGTACATGCATGCCCACTGATTTACCAGCTTCTGGATCCTTCTCAAAATCTTCTTTGACATCATCAATAACAGTTTCCTTATCTACAGACGATTCACCCACTCGATTCTCATTTTTTTCTGAACCCTCATCAGCCACATCTTGGGGCTTAGTTTTGATCTCCAACTCAGGCTTTTCTTCCTCCTCGGTTGTCTTCAATAACTGATTACCCATAGCACCTCCTGTGACATCCATGTCTTCTTTTGCATCTTCATCTGTCAGATCTCTAGCTTCTTCACCAATTTGCAACTCTTTTAAAGGCCCTCGCTCTAAAGGAACTGAATCGCCTAAACCTTTATCCTGAGATGAAATTTCAGTAAAACCAGCCACGCTAGCTACATCTTTAACATCGGGAATATCTATGTCAACACTAACTATATCTTCCAAAGAGGCAGCTTGAGCTGCAGTGTCCTCCTCCATGACATCAACCTTTTCCTTTTCGGACTCTGTGTCCTGCCCTAACTTACTCTCTATCGCCTGACTACTCTTCTCATCGGCCATACCTCCACAAACTACCTCTTGGCTTCCCTCTCTCAGAGAATCATCTCCGTTTACCTCGGAAGCTGGAAGGTCAAATGATGGAGGTTCTTCTCCTGAAATCGAAACCTTTTCACTTCCTAACCCTAACAAATTAGCTGCTGAGTCACTCTGCTTAGCCGCACGGTCCTCTTCTCCTCCTTCACCAACCACCGGAGGAACCACCTCCACCGCAGCGCTACCGCCAACCAAATCCAAGGAACCGCACTCCTGAGCAACGAAACCCGCATCCTCTTCTCCTCCTCCTCCGCCTCCCTCGGCGGCCGCCGGAGACAGGTCTGCGGAAACGGCATCAACCACACCACTCATCTCAGCGACGGGATTCAAAACCGCAGCGGCGGTGTCAACCGCATCAATTCCTTTCGCACCCGTAGCTCCATCGCACCCGCCTCCTTCCTCGGCGGCAGCGGAAGATTCGCCGCACGGTCCTGTGAGATTAGGGTCGTTCGAAACACGAATACATTCGGGGTCATCTCGCATCGACTCAACGGAAGCTTTCGCCGAGTCGGAATCCATAAGCGATAAATAGGGATCAGCTTCGCCGGCTACAACACTCGTCCATAAAATCACAAATTAAAAAGAGGAAAAGATCTGAAAGCCTTTTTAGGGTTTTCTAGAGGATGATTTTGTTTTTTGTTTTTTTTTTTGCAAGAACATTTTCAGGTGTAGCAACCACATTAGATACATGTTATATTTACTAATTTCTAGGTCATACGAAAACTTTATTTGAGGTCGGTTGGTTTGGAACTATAGACGATGTGGTGGGAGTCTTCAATGTCTCAGGTTCGACCTCTTTTCTTCACCCTTACTTTTGTTTGCTCTTCCGCGAGATTGATTATCGTTACATTTTTCGTTTTCAATCTCCTATATATTATTTGTGAAACATTACCACTTCTTTTTGTAGCCACATGTCATCACTAAGATGATTCTTAAAATTATTAGAGAAATAGGTTGGTTTATCTAATTATATAATAAGTTTTTTATTAAACTAACCATAAATTCATTATTAATATCATTTATTATTTTCTTCGATAAAGATTACGGAATTGTCTAATGTGGGTAAAGTATATATGACAATTAATGATTTTGAATAATAAAGATCTATAAAAAAAATATATCTTCTATCAAATTTGTTTAATTTAAAACTATTAAAATATTTTTTTTTTAAACACAATAACCATATTATAAAAATTTAAATTTTTCTGTATATGTTATATTTTGAATTTTAAAAAATGACTATAAATCAGTAAAACTGTTAAAAGTCTCACATTCAAATTTTGCGATTTATGGTTTAAAATTTTTGTTATGACAAAATA
>NC_027756.1:7593233-7602457 GCF_000695525.1 Brassica oleracea var. oleracea
TATTAAAAATACACATGATAAAAAAAACATATGAGTAGAAAGCATCACTTAAAAAAAAATATACATTAATATTAAAAATATACTATGTATGTTAATATCATTTAAATTTAATTACATATCCTATCAAATATTTTGTTTTAAATGTTTGGATTAATAAAATTGATTTATACGTTCGCACCAATTTAATTATATATTTAATAGTTACTGACTTTTAATTATTTAATATATATTTATAATTTCATAATATGTAAGAACATATAATACATAAAATAATTTGTATATATAATGTTTATTCCGCGCAAAACGCGGATCTTAATCTAGTTTACATTAATATTAAAGCCCAATGTGCTACGGGCTAGAACAAAATAATGGACGTAGGTTAATAATTTGATAAACACGGATAAGCAAATAGAAAAAGTTTTGACACATGTCACTACATAGGGAAAAGATAAACCGTTTTGCAGATTTTTTTTTCCCCTGTGGAAACATCATAGTCTAATGGTTAAAGTTCAAATACTTCTACATCCAAATTTAGGGTTCGAATCGCAGGCTATGCAATTTCTTGCAGATTACATATAATAGGAAGTCCATATTTTAATTTCTGGAGAAATCCTACGGCGAGGCACATTACACTACATGTATGTTTCTCGCTAGAATCTTATTAAAAATAGGAACAGCTAATAGCAGTAAAGAGATAACAAACAATCTATCAACACTATAACCATCCTAACATACAGTAGCAGCAGGTCAAAGAGTTAACTATGAAAATAGATGGCGAGTATGATTTATTAAACAATTATATAGACTACGGAAAAAAGACTTACAATGGATCTTCAATATGGTGCAAGTTCTAACCAGGCGTGGATCTTTCACAGGACGGTTCAGGTGATGCAGTTAGGTATAGATCCTCATAAGACATGTAGTATTGTCGGTTATCGAATCATCTATGTAATATTTCTCATAATTGTAATATCATAATAAATCAGCGTTAAAAAAAATTGTAAACTAACCGCTTTGTAGATATTATGTATCCGACAACGCAAAACACAAGTACTCTGGTCGCCTTCTCCGATTATCACTAAAAGCTCTTCCTAACTGATCCATATTCCTCTTTTGCTAAAGCATCAACTGAAATAACTAAAACACTTAAATCTCGAAGGATTGATAAAATCAAAGATTTACTAGTGGAATAAAAAGTACAAAATCTTCAGACATCTTCAAAGAAGGCTTCAAATATATTTTTATGATCTTCAACTGATCCGATCCATCTCAATTCTCACTAAAACGAAATTTGCATTCTCCTGAAACTTATATCGGCTAGTGAAGATTTATTCTATAACGTTGATTTTTCTATAAAGTTGATTTCATATAACGGCTGAACGTGAACTAGCTATATAGAAATTTTGGAATAGTATACCGGAATGCGCCGACTTGGTGGTTGATGCGAAGGCAGTACTAAACTATTTGAATTACATATTTTTGTTTTCAGTTAACATTAATATTAACAATTTAATAATTTAATAAACACGACAACGGTTGAGAACGTGAATTAGTTATCTAGAGATTTTGGAATAGTCTAGCAGAATCTGTCGGCTTGGTGGTGATGTGAAGCTAGTACTAGGATATTTGAATCTAGGTAATTTTAGTCAAAATCAGGCTTATACTCAACTTTGTATCTCTGTTTATCAAGTTTTCTATTTATAATATAATTTTTTTTAATAAAGAGTTCGGCATTTATTAATATATACTTTCTCTTTATTTCTTTTGCTTCTGAACTTCATTCAAATTTTATTGACTTAAAATTGTGGACTCAAATTTACATCTCCAACGATATTGTTGTCATTGCATCATTACTCATATTTAAAGCTACACAATGCAATTTTGTAGGAAATCATGTTCTTATAATCATTCTATATGTAAGCATATTGTTTTAAAAAATAGTTTATTCGCTCTCAAAATAATGTAAATAGATAAGGAATTGTGAAGAACTTCCCTACAACCCACATTTATTCCGTGGAGTTTCCTCTCATAATTTAAAAAAAAAAAATCATCGAAATAGAAATACATGCAAATAGCATGAAGACAAGATCAGAAAAAACCAAAAACACTTGTTTCTAATCAAAGCTAACATTCTACCAACACACAAGTTGATCAAACGCCCAATACGCAAGAGGAAACCAACTTGATAAAAACAAAATGAAACGAGCCACATAACACGGGTAACATAAAACGAAGGTGTTAGTGTAACTTTTTATTTGTTCGTTTGTTCTCGCAGGCTTGAGAATTTGAAGAGATTATCATTTAATGTAAGCCAAATAATTAGTACGTAGACGAAGGAGCACATAAAAAAATGGCAAATGAGAGAGCAGAGCAATACCAAGGGAAGACCACCGGGTTCGTCACCATAACTTGCCTTATTGCGGCCATTGGTGGATGCATGTTTGGATATGACATCGGAGTCGCAGGTACTAGTAAAAAATTAGTGCTCAAGTGTCTTAAACTACCGAAGTAGGCATGGGCGTTAAAGAACAATTCAGTGTTTTTTTTTTTTTGATTTTTACGAATTAACTTCTTAGGCATTCAGGCTTCATCATATTATCATACATATATATATATATATTCAGCTATATTCTTTCTCTATATTAGATCTATTATGGATCTGAATTTATTTTGTGTTCGCTTAATAATAATAATTTGGATCCGGGTATTTTCAGATATCATATAAAAATAAACCTAAAATTAAATATTTAAGATACTTATTTAGATTTCAAATACTCATTTTGGATACTAATTTGAATCTTTTGATAGGATTTTCCAGGTCTTTATGAGAATATTCGGTTTTGGGTTTTTTATTGTACCCATTCCAGTTCTGTTAATAATACTTTGAGTTCGTGTATATATCTTATATATTAAAATAGAAGTCATGACTTCTTTCATGTGTGATTTTTTTTTTTAATTTGGACCATCACTTAAAAATCTTATTAAATATATTTTATTAAGACTAATAATACATAGAATCTTTAAAATACTTTAATCATAATATCTTTTGATATCTTTTCATTTTAAATATAAATATATTTATTTTAAAATTCTAACAAATTTGTTTTAAAAGATTTTTAGAAGATCTTCATTTTCGAAATTATATTTACATATTTTCACTAATTTTGAAATTATTTTGAAATGTTATTATACATTAATAAATTAAGTAATCATTTATAAAATGAGAAATAAAATATTCTGTAATATTTTATATATTATATAATCATAATCAATCATATTAAAAGAAAATTTTTATATTGAGCTAAATATAATAAAGTTTTATTAAATTTATAAAAAATTTAAATTTTGTTTTCGTCAGTATAAAATATTTATGTTCAAAAATAAAATCTAATATGTTGGTAAGATGTGTTTATAATTATATTTTAAAAATTCTAATAAATCTGTGTAAAAATATTTTAACAAAAATTTAATGTATTTTAAGTTATCGTTTATAAAATCAAAAATAAATAAATTATATCCTATTTTATCTACTTTATAGTCATGATCATGTTAAAATATAATTATTAAACTCAAATAAATATGATAAAAGTATATTCAATTGATAAATTTATAAATTTTATTTTCATAAATATAAATTATTTATTTAAAAATATAATATGATGATAGAACGACTTAAAATTAGCAAACCATATAAAACATGTCTAAAAATTAACATATGTTAGACTTTTGTATATACAATAATATATTATCTAAAATGAATAAGCATAAAAATATTAGGAAAAAAATACAGCTTTGAAACACAGATCAGAATTTAGCATAAATTAAATACAAAATAATTTTTAAATATGTTTTTTCATGAATATATTAATTTTCTTAATAACTAAATGCAAATACAATAAGATAAATATATAATGAGAAGTGAAAATATATACGGTTTTAAATAATTGATTAATTATAACATGCAAATTATAAAATTATTGTATTTGAAATAGTTATATAAACATTTAACTATATGATTAACGTTAAAAATATATACCACTAATGTTTAAAAACAATAATTTATATATAGAAAAGTAAAAATAAACACCCGCGCGGTTGCGCGGATCAAAATCTAGTACATATATTATACCATTCATCAAAATAATTTTACAGCTCTAAGTTCTAATTTTTTGGTCCGAGTTCGATTTGGTTGTGGGTTTTTTTCTTTCCATGTCTCATATTTTGAGTCCCACCTGATTTTATACCAACCTACCAACCTACAAGATCCATTTGGCTATCTCAGATTTTTTGGGTTTGGATCTTGAGTCACTCAAGGGCTTTGGCTGTACTTTACAGGTGGTGTCACGTCGACGGATGACTTCCTTAGGGAGTTTTTCTCCAACGTGTATGCCAAAAGGAGAAACGCTCATGAAAATAACTATTGCAAGTTCAACGATCAAGGACTTGCCGCATTCAACTCATCACTCTACATTGCTGGTTTGGTTGCCACTCTTGTGGCCTCACCAATCACTAGAAAATATGGACGTCGTGTAAGCATCATCTGCGCTGGGATCTTCTTCCTAGTTGGAGCTGCTGTGAACGCTGGTTCGATCAACCTCCCCATGCTTCTTCTCGGACGGATCATGCTAGGCTTTGGAGTAGGATTTGAATCCCAGGTTGTGTGAGAGAATTTAATGTGTAAAAATAAAATTAAATAAAATAAATGTGTAACGAAAAAAACACAGAATCTTTAATTACCTGACTAGATATTATCTCTTTTTTTTTAATTACAGGCAGTTCCTGTTTACTTATCAGAGGTGTCACCAACCCATATAAGAGGTGCTCTCAGCGTTTTGTTTCAGTTGGCAACAACTCTTGGGATCTTTTCAGCCAACATGATCAGTTACGTGACGCAGAAGCTTAGTCCTTGGGGATGGAGGCTGGCTCTTGGTACAGCTGCTTTTCCAGCTCTGCTCATGTCTCTCGGAGGCTACTTCCTTCCCGAGACTCCCAACAGCTTGATCCAAAGAGGGTTGGCTGAAAAAGGCCGCCATGTCCTCGAGAAGCTAAGGGGAACTAGTAACGTCGACGCCGAGTTTCAAGATCTGATAGATGCCAGCCTCTTGGCAAACTCCACCAAGCATCCTTTTAGAGACATTCTGGAGAAACGCCACAGGCCTCAGCTTGTCATGGCGGTTCTCATGCCTATGTTTCAGATTCTCACTGGCGTGAACTGCATTCTCTTTTACGCGCCTGTTATGTTCCTCACGATGGGATTTGGGGAAAACTCTTTGCTCTACTCGGGAGTTCTATTAGGGTTTGTCCTTGTTCTTTCGACTTTTGTTTCTGTCGGGTTAGTGGACAAGCTAGGACGACGACCTCTGCTCTTAAGCGGCGGATTACAAATGATCACCTGCCAGGTAAGAAGATCATCAACCTTTTTTATTTACTGACCCTACAATCATCACCAATTCACCAATGCAACTCATGTTTGGACGCAGATCATAGTCTCGGTGATCTTGGGATTGAAACTTGGTGACAGCCAAGAGCTGTCAAAAGGATACTCCATCATGTTGGTCATCTTCTTTTCACTCTTTGTTCTCGGATACGGATGGTCATGGGGTCCTCTTGGCTACACTGTACCGAGTGAATTGTTTCCCTTGGCCATCCGTTCCGCAGGGCAGAGTATCACCGTTGCTGTCAATCTCCTCTTCACCTTCATCGTGGCTCAGGCTTTTCTTTACCTCCTATGTGCACTCAAGTTTGGTATTTTTCTTTTATTTGCTTGTTGCGTTTCTGTGATGACCATCTTTGTCTACTTCATGTTGCCTGAGACCAAAGGAGTGCCAATTGAAGATATGTCACTCATTTGGACCAAACATTGGTTCTGGAAGAAAATGTTGCCTGAAAACTAGCTATAAGACCAGCCGTGTACAAAGCACTAAAGCAGTTTGCCTAGAACTACAGTAAGGAAAACCATTTCCATCTAACCTAATAATTGATTATGTACAAATGTTTTCAAATTCATTACAGTTTCTGCTGCATTACTAATAACTTTTGCATTTTTTGCCTCAAAAATGTATATATCTTTTTATCATTGTTCTAAAAAAGTATATTTTTTTCGCACACGTACGGTTAAGTTTGTTTTAATCTAATCAGACACGTGTGTATTTGATAGAATGTTGTATTTTATTTGTACATCTAACAGCATTTTTGCGTGAATATTCAACAACCATACAACCTTGACTAAGTTGTGTTCTATCTCTTAAACAATTTAGTAAACAAAAGGGAAAATGGCATTCCGGTTAGCCGGATAATTCTCAAACTTCCGGAGATACCACCGGTGAGTTTCTCCAGCTGCTAATGTCAGATTCCAAACCTACAAAGAAATGACATAAATAAAATTTCTCTGAATCCAAACAAAACATTTCATTAGTAATCTTGACAAATAAGGAAAGTGCACCATACCACGAAACCAAAGAGTAGCCAGATGGTTGCATCTGTTCCTCCACTCGCAATCAGCAAACCCGCATATAAAACCTTATATTACAGAGCATCATATACGATTTAGTGAATGTTTGTACGGGATTCAGTTGATCGGAATGATGAATAGGCTATACTGCTTGTTGATACTTTACCATTCTGCTCTGCCTCCTTTGCCTGTTTTTGGAAACTGTTGCATTGTATCTGGAGTCATTTGTAGACGGTAACTTTATGTGATTTTTCCTTAGTAGGTTAGCGTGAAATCGTTTCTTGAGAGGCTAGTTCGCCTGGAAGTTTACTATACAATATAGTGGACAACTTTGATCTCTGTATGATTGTCGTTCCTTTTATTCAATATTTTTCCATACAGTAACCAAAGTTAGATCTCGAACAGATAAGTGTTTATACGGGATTCAGTTGATCGGAATGATGAACTTCAAGATGGGTGACTAAAGACGTTTTTATTAGAATCCGACAAAGGGTTACAAGATTGATGGGAAATAAGGAGACAAGATGTGAGGTCTAAGCAACAAGATCAGAATGATCGTTTAGAAACCCTAGATCTAGCCGCTTAGTGTGTAGGTTGTCCAAAAGTCCACTGCTCGTTGCCTCCTCCTCCACTCTTATAGCGCCTCTGTTCGTGATGCCCTAATCGCACTTATCCTATGGGCCCTGTCACCAAAGGCCGAGTATGCGGGCCTTGGTATTATTTCGTCTAAGCCGAGTACGACTGATCATCTTAGCCGATTGGCTTAAAGTACTCTAGGGTCGAGCCGACGTCTTTAGCCGCTAAGCCCGACTAAACTCAACCGAAATTGTCGGGCTACGGCCTGTTATTTGATGGGCCTTGTGGAGGGATGCAATCCATCTCCTACAATAAGTCCCCCCCCAGTTCACTTGTGAGCGGCTTGTCGGTCTCAGTGAATTTGTGGGTCAGGTTCGTTCATATAACAGGACGTAATGCCAGCGACAACTCGCTTTGCCAGTGTATGATTTTAGTCGCCTGTTGCATCTAGTCGCTCCGAGCTACGTCTTTTTGATGATGCGTTGTGTTTTACTCGGGGGGGTAAACAACTCGCTTTGCCTGTGTATGATTTTAGTCGCCTGTTGCATCTAGTCGCTCCGAGCTACGTCTTTTTGATGGTGCGTTGTGTTTTACTCGGGGGGTAAACAACTCGCTTTGCCTGTGTATGATTTTAGTCGCCTGTTGGATCTAGTCGCGCCGAGCTGCGTCTTTTCATGATGCATTGTGTTTTACTCGGGGGGTAAAATTCTCCGGTTTTAGAGCCCGGGCGGTCTTTGGATGGTTAGTTCTGTTGAGTCGGTTTAGACCAGAACCGGAGATTAATTTCAGCTCGAATTCCTGATTGAAAACCGGTTTGAGCGAGAAGCCGAACCGTCGCGAGTAAGTTTTTGGGCATTTAGGCGGCCTTCGAAGCCCATTTAGGCCCTTGTAGACCTAATGATGATGCTTCGAAGAATGCGCCTCGTTTTTGCTATAAATAGGCTTCTCCTCTTCACTTTCGTCATTCTTCTCTGCAGACTCAGGTATCCTACTTTCTCTCCCTTCTCTCTACTTTTGTTTTCTCTCTCTAGATAAGTCTCCCGTAGAATACGCTTAGAACTTTATCGGTTTAGTCGTTCCCCCCGAGTAGAAAGATGGCTTCGAAGGGTCGATTGTCGCGTGAAGAGAAGGGGAAAAGCATTGCTGCCTCATCAAGCCCCGCTAGGGACGCGGACGGCGGTCCGCCGGATGAGTTTGACGTAATTCATCGCGATGCCCTGAGAGACACGGAGAATATGAGCCTCTCTCAACGCCTTCTAGTCGCTGATGCTCATAGGCAATTTCGTGAAGAGGCCGAGGAGAACGTTGAGGATGAGGGTAGAGAAACAAGTGGCTCAGAAGCACCTAGTCAAGTCGCGAGATCTCGGAGGCGGACTCAGCGGAGAGGTCAGTTTGATCAGTCAGCTTCTTGTCCATCGCCGAGGAGTGTTCCTTTTGACGAGTTAGACTGCCGCCCCATAGTATATCATCCTGGTGGAATCTTTGAGGAGCTTCCTCCGCTTCCTCGAGAGGTGTTACGCGACCCGCAGGTTCAATCGTGGGGGAACGTATTCAGTTCTTGTTCCTCTAGCGAGACCGTGAAGAGGTTATTAAGGGAGAGCGGCGGCGCCGGTGTCACTTTTCTTATTCCATCTGCCGAGCAGCGCCCGTGGTCGCCTCCGGTCGGATATCAATGTGTATATGAATCCTATTTCCAGGACCAGACCAAGCTCTGGTTCCCAATCCCTCGGCTGATCACGTCGTACGCGTTTCGTCGGGATATTGCTATTTCTCAGTTGCTGAACGGGTCACTGCGTATTGCGGTCATGCTGATGGTCATGGCTGCGGAGATGGATATCTCGATGAGTGTGAGGGTGTTCGAAGAGTTGACTTTCACGAAGGCGGAGCCAAACGGGATCTTTTCGGTAAAGATGCGGGCAAATTACAACGTCTTGACGGGCCATCCTAACAAGACGCAGGATTGGCAACGAGCTTATTTCTATGTTAAGTCTGATGAGCATGCTTTCGAAGAGCCTACGGGGGACGACTATCGCGTTTTATGGAATCCGTTACTCGGTAGAGTTTTGACTGTTTTACTCGCGTTATGATTAGGAGTTCTAACACCCTTCTTTCTTTCGCAGTTCGTCACCCTAACACGATCGCCTATCCTGAAAAGTTCTTTGAGAACGCTCAACTTATCGCAGCGCACAGTCATCTT
>NC_027756.1:7606884-7617715 GCF_000695525.1 Brassica oleracea var. oleracea
GTCTCTCAGATCTCCGAGTACAAGAGCATCGTCGTTCTCTTCATCGGACGACAACGATTGCTGAGAGAGTATCACCTCGATGCGTCTGCGGTTAGCCGGGTGCTCTTCGTCGGCTGAGGAGTCTCCCTCGCCGTTATCCTTCGGGGCTTGTTCCTCGTCATCTCGTCGCGAAGCATCGTTTTGCTGTCCTTTTCCTGTGGCTTTGCGTTGGGCTCTTCTTTCCTTATTCTTGCTCCAGCTTTTACCGTTCTTTGGTTTAGTTTTCAAGGGCTCGAACTTAAACCCGCCGCTCGCGAGAGAAGAGAGATAATGTGCGTAGAGAGATTTGCATTCCGTTGTATCGTGTCCCTTGACGTCGTGATATTTGCAGTGCTTGGTGAGATCGATGGTCCTGGAAGGCCCCGCTGCTGATCCGGCTCCCGCCGTAGGTTGGGTGGTGCAAACAGTGTCGACTTGTTTGTCGGATGTTTCGAGTTCTCTTACCCACTTGTTCCACCCCTCTCCGCGAACCACGAGAGTAGAGATCGGTTCGTTATTCTCGTTGACGACATACATGTATCCGTCTTTGCGGCCGTTTTTGTCGTTTGGAGCGTGCTGGCGCGGCTCTTGTCGCGTGTTGGCGTTTTTAGCCGCTGGCGCTTTGGGTGCGTTCATCTTGCTGAGAATGGCGTTGGTATCTTCTTCCATTCGGATGAAGTTGTCGGATCGCGCGATAGCGTCCTGAAGCGACGTAGTTGGATTTTGGTATAAATCCTCCCGGAATTTAGAACGAACCCACAAAGTGTTTCGCAAGGCGTCAATGGCAATACCGTCTGGAATGTCAATCCTGGAGACTACGGCTTTGAACTTCTCCATGTAGTCGCGAAGACTCTGGTCTTTAGTTTGGTTGAGGTTCCACAAGCTAGAGGCAGTGGCGCTGCGCTTGGTGAACATAATGTAAGTCTTGAGAAAAGCTGCTGATAAGTCGCGGAAACATCCGATCGAGTTCTCCTCCAACTGGGAGAACCAAGTCAGGGCTTGCTCGTGAAGAGTCTCAACGAACATCTGGCAGTAACCTGCGTCCCTTTCGTCGTTAGGGAGTCGAGCTCGCGCCATCGCGATGTTAAAAGCTGTCATATGTTCCACCGGGTCTCCGCCGGGCTTATACTCGGGTAGGCGCAGCTTCTCTATCTTCCCGAGTTGCACGCTAGTCAGCGCGCGAGTAAAAGGAGTACGTGAGGTTGCGGCGAGTACACTCTCTATTTGCGGAGCTGCGCTGGTTACTTGGTGGATCTTTTCGCCCATTTGTTGAAGGCTGAGTTTGAGCTCAGCGAGCTCGCGTATTGTAGTGAGATCTGGACCTGCTGGGAGAGCATCTGTGAGAAGGGCTTCGTTGGGCTCCGAGTCGTCGGAGACATGGTCGGCTCCGGTGGCCGTAGGGTTTGTGTTGAAGAGACGGCGTCGTATCTGCTGGGAACGGCTCGTCTGTCCGCCAGAAGCTGCGATGAACTTCAAGATGGGTGACTAAAGACGTTTTTATTAGAATCCGACAAAGGGTTACAAGATTGATGGGAAATAAGGAGACAAGATTTGAGGTCTAAGCAACAAGATCAGAATGATCGTTTAGAAACCCTAGATCTAGCCGCTTAGTGTGTAGGTTGTCCAAAAAGTCCTCTGCTCGTTGCCTCCCCCTCCACTCTTATAGCGCCTCTGTTCGTGATGCCCTAATCGCACTTATCCTATGGGCCCTGTCACCAAAGGCCGAGTATGCGGGCCTTGGTATTATTTTGTCTAAGCCGAGTACGGCTGATCATCTTAGCCGATTGGCTTAAAGTACTCTAGGGTCGAGCCGACGTCTTTAGCCGCTAAGCCCGACTAAACTCAACCGAAATTGTCGGGCTACGGCCTGTTATTTGATGGGCCTTGTGGAGGGATGCAATCCATCTCCTACAGTGAAGACAAGGAAAGAAGAACATGAAGATGTCACTACTAGGGGGAGATATCATTACGATTTCTGCCAAGTAATGTGGACTAGAAACGATCTCAAACCAATCTCCATGTGGTATTATGTACTCTTTCACTTGGCTAGGACTTTCTCGAAGCGAGCCCTGCAGAAACAACTTTTTATAATCTCTCATGATCTAAACACACATACAAACAGTGAGATCCAAATGTTAAAGAAAACATACGAGAATTGCGTGACAGCGTCGTTGATGTAACCATCCCCACATAAAAACGGCTGCACCAATCAACTGGCACCATCCGAGCTTCACCAAAGGGATTAAAGAAGATAACAAATCAAACTCAAGGGCTGAGGAGGTATGGCTTTTTGCAGCGAATGTTACCACCTCTGGAGCTATATTGACGCAGAGTGATAAAGGCGCTGCTGTATAGAAACTAAAAAAGCTCAAATTAAAACTCAATCAAAACTAATAAGACAATATTTTTTTTATTGAGAGACTTACAACAATCCAGCGAGGTAGCCAAGGATGCTCATCCGAGCAGAAGGGCTATACTTGAAGACATAGAATGACTCTAGAAGGCGTCTCAGAACTTGGATCTCCATCAGGAGAAGTAGAAACACTGCTCGCCACACTTCGAACCGATGCTGGAAAGGAGTCATTTTGAAAGCATACATCCACGTGGCAGCGAGCAGAAGAGTCGTCCACGCCACACCGAGAACATAGAAGTGAGCAAAGTGTTTCTGAGGAAGTGTCCACTTCTGCATTGTTTCAAAACAAGAAACTGAAACAGAACACTTGTGAAACTAAAAAGCTGAGATCAAATTTCAATCGGATTAACAAGGAAGGTGGAGAGGAATAGCAAGAACAAATTTCAATCCTTTCTCACGGTAACTGAATAAAGTGATAAACTTTGATGAATACCTGAGAAGACGAGGAGGGCTGGAGAATCTTGCCTCTCCTAGCGAAACCCAAAACGAGTTGGTGAAAAGATGTCAGCTTTGAATTGGGTATCGAAGCAATCACCATAGGAAGTATAGCAGCGATCCAAGCTACTCTAACCAACCAAACTATCCCCAATTCCATTCTCTTCTTCTTCTTCTTCTTGAGAGTGAGAACCAGTTGTGAAGTCACTTTGTTTGGTCCTTTCGATCACAATCCACGTGTGGGAATGGATCACTGTGTTGATAAGGTTTTTGTGATCTCTCTAATTATAGTGATGATGACCAGCACTCAGCGTTCACATTGTTTAATTTTTTTTTTGTCACTAAACATCGTTTGATAACTAGATCTCTGTTTATGCGGTTTCGGGTTGGATTCGATGGATGAGCTCTCGTCGGAGGACGATCTCTCCGGTGGTAAAGGGTGATGTTTCGAGCGAAGCTTTTTTCTCGGTGCTGGTGATGAATGGAGGCGGATGAGATCTCGAACTGGCGATTGATACTCTCCGATAATGGAAACACATGAGTTGAAGGCGTTTGCGGTGAAGAGGGTGTCCCGGTGAATCGATGGTTGGTTCACCGGTGGTGGCTTGAAGCGGGGGTGTTGTCGTGGCTCGAAGCGGCGGCGCCTCGTTTTGGTTCTAGGGTTTCTCTAGGTGGGCTTTCGACCCATGTTTAAGGGATTAGACTGTCCTCGTTGGACTTTGTAAGGTTCTGAGCTTGGCCCTTTAATCAAATAAATTCTTGACGAAAAAAAAAAAAAACTAGATTGTGCAGGTGACCACCAGAAATTAGGGTTGGCCAAAATATCTGCTTCTGAAAACTCAAATCAAACCAGACCCAAAAAGGTAGTATAAACCCGAATCAAAATTTGTCAAAATACCAGAATGGATCAAAAAATTTAACAATTCGAAGAACCAGAACTAAAACAACTCCTAACCACAATTTTTTTGATACCCTAAAATATCTCAATCATAGTTAAACATTTAAATATATATTATTTATGTATAGATAAAATATACAAAAAATATCCAAAATTCTTGAAAATATCAAAATTATCCAAAATAACCACAAAAAATATAGCTAAAAATAGCTAAAATTACTTAAAACATAAGATAAATTTCCTAAATATCTATCAGTTCTCCGTCCAAATATTCAAACTAGACCAATTTTTTGTTAGTTTTAGATATTTTATCATACAATATTCAAATTTATATGTTGTGCTTTTTAGTTTTTGAATTTTTAAGATTTTTATTGATGTTGAATTTTAAATTTTTAACATAACTGAAATGTGTGCTCTAAATCTAGACCGAACTTGAAAGGATCGGTACGAAAATTTATAAATATTCAAATGGAGCTGCAATCTCTAACTCCGGAAATCAAAATTCGAAATGAGCCAAAACAAACCTGGATAAATACATGAATCGTCATCCCTATCAAAGAGAGGTATTATGTTTTTACCTCATTTTTGTACCATTATTCATGTTTATTTTCATTAGAGAGAGATTTTCTCAAATACCTTAAGTACGAAGTTTCGTTACAGAAACAAAAAACTCTTATACTCTTTACTTTATAGATATATATAAATATAAGTAATTATTAAAATAAATAATAATCATAAAAATCATAGTTTTTGATAAAATGCTAGAAACAACAAAAAAATCGAAAGGGAAATTCTAATTATACTTCAAATTTCATACCATTTTTCAAAATTGTCTTTAAATGATAACCATTTTTATAAATGCTTAAATTTATTATGAAAAAGACAAAATTAACCCTCTTACATCGTTTATAAAGGTTTAAAAATTATTTATACAAGTTTTTAAACCCAATATCAATACTAAACCGTACACAATAATTACTAAATCCTAAGTTCAAATGTTAGAGTATTTTTGAAAATTGATATCCAATTTAATGTATTTCTAAGTAATTTTTCAAAACTAAACCATATTTTAGTATAGTTTAAATGGAATCATTTTTCATATAATTGAAAGAAAAAACAACGAACCAAAATGAAAAAGAACATGCAAAATCAGAGTTCTTTGAAAATGAATATTTGATTCAAAACAGAAAAATCGAAATATGTATTGAATTTGTTTCATTCTTATGTGTTGCACTATTTTTTTTTCTCACTATATTTTTTTGTACTTATAAAATGCTACATTGGAGTCTTGGACTATAATTGTCTTCGTCAACGCCGTTAAGGATCGTCTATGGTCCTCTCGGAGGTTAGAAGAGAGGCGCTTCACATTAGACAAACGAAGCTTCGACATCGGCGTGACGGCTCCCTATAGAAGAAGCTGCTCCTCTGGTTCTCGGAGGTGGAGTGTGGTGAGACTCAGAGCTCCTCCGCCTGGTCAATGGGAGAGTTATGAGGCTTGGGATACACACTTAGGAGCAATGCATTCGCAGTACCGTATTGAATGTCAAATCCGTAGCCTTGCTCCTTCTACTTTGCAGGGACCCAACTTGACCGTAGATGGTGCCAAAGCCTCAACCCGACCTTCAAAGATACAAAGCTTTGCTCCTTCGCTACCGGTATAGCCTAAGTGGGAATACGCACCCTGAGGGGTGTTGGAGGCAGCCGGTCTTGATAATCACTCAAATCTTTTGGTGCTGATTGCTTCGGTTTAGTAATTGGAATTCCTTTTTTAGGAATGTCGTTGGTTAAGGACTAGCTTTATTATCTGGTTTTAGTGGTAGAATTAGGTGGTTTAAGAGACGGTTCATTTTGAGTCGTGGGATGAATTCGGCTCGTCGTGGTGAAAAATGCATCGACGTATTGATTTGGGTAGCGTATGATCCTTCTAAGTGTTCCTTGGTGATACTAGATCGCGTCGATGTATGTGGGATTGAAAATCTTTCGAGGTTGAAAATCTTGTAATCACTTATTTGGATAATGAAAGTTATCGTTGAGCAAAAAAAAAAAAAAATTGGCTTCGTCAACGACACAAAGCAAAACAAGAACCAATTGGGAAATTTACTTCACTATCCGGCCCACCTTACCAAGCCGAAGCTCACTTAGTGAAACGATGTCGTATAACCATAGTTCCGCGAATCGTGTTCTTATCCAGTAAAAAGTGGAAACAACATATTCTCTGCCTCGGATCCACGCAACTTTTAACCCTAGTCAGATTCAACCTAACCACAGTTAACCTCATCCCTCCAGGATTCTCCCACGTGGACAAATCGACGATCAGTAAAATATTCTTTTTAAATTATTCAATCGCTTTAATCGTCCTCTCCCTATATCAGTCCCCTCTTCGTCACCCCTTAGCTAAATCACACCAAAACCCTAATCTCTCAAACCTTCTCTCAAACACAAAATGGTTAACCCTAAAGTTTATTTCGACATGACCGTTGGCGACAAAGCCGCCGGCCGCATCGTGATGGAGCTTTACGCCGACACAGTCCCCGAGACGGCCGAGAACTTCCGTGCTCTCTGCACCGGCGAGAGAGGAATCGGCAAATCCGGAAAGCCACTCCACTACAAGGGCTCGGCTTTCCACCGCGTGATCCCCAAGTTCATGTGCCAAGGAGGAGATTTCACCGCCGGGAACGGAACCGGAGGAGAGTCGATCTACGGCATGAAGTTCAAAGACGAGAACTTTGTCAAGAAGCACACCGGTCCGGGTATTCTCTCCATGGCTAACGCTGGTTCGAACACGAACGGGTCTCAGTTTTTCATTTGCACTGAGAAGACATCGTGGCTCGACGGGAAGCATGTTGTGTTCGGTCAAGTTGTCGAAGGGATGGATGTCGTTAGAGACATTGAGAAGGTTGGATCTGACAGTGGAAGGACTTCTAAGAAGGTTGTGATCGCTGACTGTGGTCAGCTTTAGATCTGATGAGGGGAAAAAGAGAGAGGTTGTTGATCCAATGGTAGCTTTGTGTTTTTTCTCTGTTGTGTTTTGTTTTTTGTTCTGGTTTTCTTGGGTTTTCTCTGTATTTCTATGGCTACCATTGAATAATAATGATAATGATTAATCTTAGTTATTATTGCTCTAATTAAATCTGTTTTAACAATATTATCAAACTCCTTATTCGGAGAATAGTAAAGCTTTATATAAAATAAATTAACAAATGTGTGGAAAAGTTGTGATTTGAGTGAAACTTATACGTTAATAGATAATGACACGTTGTATTGTTGCTCTGTCCCTAATTTAGTCTGCATAAAAGTTTATTATCAAACACGTTCTTTGAATAGTCAAAGGTTTATATAAAAACGAAAAGAATTTGCAGAAAGAAAAACTTGCGACGAGTATCCAATAGTACATTACTACATATTTGACGCATTAAATAGTAGTGTAAATTCGGAGATTTTTATAGAGAATGGATGTGATTTGTCAGATCTTTAGATGTCATGGAGCCATTGAAAAGGAAATGTTTATTGAATGGATTTTTATTGTACTGCTATTTGTGGTCATGTTTTGCACACGAGGAAGAAAGTTAATCTATGGCCCAGATATGAATCTGTAACCATTGTTATGAGGCTCCACTACCATATTTTACAGGCCCAATTGCTTTCGATTACGACATTTGTAATAATAAGAGTAATTGCACTCTTTTTTTTTTTTTAACCACGTAAATTTTATTAAATTGTAAAAGGATGATACAAGAAGTTAATTAGCCAAACAGGAGGCAAATGATAAAATAGACCAGAAATATTTTGATGAATAGCATTTTTAGCAATAGCATCAACCGCTTGATTATTTTCCCTATTCACAAAGTCCAGTGAGCATTCCAGAAGAAGTTGTATCCAATGACGTATATCACACAGCAGATTCCTCAATTCCACATGCTCTTTAACTTGATTAATAATTGTACACAACTCTTTGCTATCTCTTTCAAACCACACTCTTTGCAAACCACGAACCCAAACTTGCTGAAGAGCTATAAGAAAACTTAAAGCTTCCCCTTCTAAAAATGTTTGCATCCTTTGTACTTGAATACTTCCCGCACCCAAGAATCGTCCTAATTCATCTCTTAAAATCAAACCAACACCATCCATTGTATCTTCAGAAACAAAACTATAATCAAAGTTACACTTAATCCAGCCTATCGGTGGAGGTTCCCATTTTGAAGATTTTACAATTTGTTGTTGTGGCCCAGAGTTAGGAAGAACACCATTTGTATTTTTTCCATCACCTATCCTTACACGAAGTCCCTGTTGGAGTAGTTCTTTACCTAGTTGAATAGACTTATAGCCATAGGAGGCATGCTTAACATTTGAAGACTGTAAGAAATCCAACGAATGGTGATATCTTCCTTTGTATATTCTACTAAGAAGAGAATTAGGGTTTTGCCATATCAGCCAAGCTTGTTTAGCAAGTAACGCTTTGTTAAAGATATATAAATCTCGAAAACCCATTCCACACTCTTTCTTTGGTAGACATAATCTCTGCCAAGATACCCATGAGATCTTTCTTCTTTTATCTCCTTTTCCCCACCAAAATTCAGAAAGGATTGCATTAATCTCATCACAAGTGGTTTTAGGAATCAAAAAGCAACTCATTGGGTAAACCGGTTTGGCTTGAAGAACAGACTTGATTAGTACCTCTTTACCAGTCTGAGATAAGAACTGATTATGCCACTGTGAAGTAATAGCTTTGATCTTCTGAACAATTCCTTCAAACTCCTTGACTTTACTTCTACCAAATTGTTCAGGAAGTCCTAAATATTTCCCCCCTCCACCAGTGACATGAATATTTAAAATATTCTGAATTTGAGTTCTCCTTTAACTATCTATTCTCGCACCAAAGATTATGGAATTTTCTCCAAATTAACTTTCTGACCAGATGCCTTTTCATATTTAACAAGAATATCAGCCATACATGATGCATTCTCCTCATTTGCTTTACAGAAAAATAGAGAGTCATCCGCATAAAATAGATGAGATACTGATGGACATCGTCTTGCTAATTGCATTCCTTGAAACTTATTTTCTCTTTGTGCTTTATCTATCATCTGACTAAGAGCTTCTGCATAGATGAGAAACAGGTACGGAGATAATGTATCACCTTGCCTTATACCTCTTGATGGTTTGATCTCCCCATATGGTATTTCATTAATCAACACCGAATAGGTAACATACTTAACACAAGACATTATCCAAGAGATACAGATCGTATGAAAACTCAACTTAAACATAATAGCTTCAAGAAAACTCCACTCTACCCTGTCATAAGCTTTGCTAATGTCAGTCTTTATTGCCATATACTTCTCGGAGCAGTCCTTCTTTGATTTCAGAGCATTTATTAACTCATGAGCCACTAGTATGTTATCAGAAATTTGCCTTCCTGGAGCAAAAGCAGCTTGTGATTCTGAGATATTTACATCCAAGCATCGTTGAATTCTCAAACCCAACACTTTTGAGATCAGTTTATACGCAACAGAGCACAAACTTATAGGACGGTAATCACCCATACTTGCAGCTTCAGGAAACTTTCAGGAAACTTTGGAATGAGACAAATATTAGTATGATTAATCCCATTATCCATCTCACCAGTTTCAAAAAATCTCTTTACCATCAGACAAACATCTGGTCCAATAGACTCCCAAAATTGATGATAGAATGCTGCACTATATATCCATTTTTATTACTACTTAGTACTTACTAGTCAAAAAATAATAATTCCTAATGGAAAGCAAAGCATGAGTTCAATTTTTTTTTTCCAAAAAAAATTAGTTTAATCACATTTTGTTGAATCTCATAATTAGATGATATATTTTTGATGAACGATTCTTCATGTATATATGCTAGTTTTGATGGACATATTCTTTCTGTAACATACTATATCATATAACGGTTCAATTACTATATCATACTACTAGATTTTGATCCGCGCTTTTAAAGCGCGGGATATTTTATTTTAAAAATATAATTATATGTTTTACATATGTTATGGAATTACAGTAACATTTGAAAGAAAAATAAATTGTGCTGTTACCATATAACTAAAACATGTTAGAAATGAATATTTAAATAATTTTTGTTAGAGACGTCTAGAAATTAATATTTGGTTGATGTTATGAACCAAATTGTGGATGGCTCATAACCAAGAGATTATGATTTGTAATCTTTTCATTTATCTATGACGGTGTAATCTCCTATATAAGGAAACTCTATGTTACGAATAAAGATAGACTTTTCCATTACTTTTATAACACGTTATCAGCACGAAACTCTAAATCCCTAAGCTAATACCCAAATCGAAAAACCCTAAAACCCTAACCCTAGCCGGCGATCCGACGAACCCTAAACCCCGATCACGTCTCTTGTTCCCGCATCTGTTCCAGCTCGCGTCCCGTTCGTGTCCAGCTCGCGGCTCAACTCCTTTGGTGGTCCGATTCAACAATCATCTAAGGTTAAAAGGTAATTCAAAACCTAAGAACCCATAATCGAACATGGATTGATTGATAAAGAATGAAACCCTAAAACCCTAATCTTTATGATTCAAAACCATAGGGTAATAGATCAAAAATCGTAATTGAGTAAATCGAAGCTCTAAAAGTTCGATACCCCAAACCCTAAATCATGCTCCTACATGATTAAAACCCCAAATCGGTTTTTTACAAGTTAAAATCCGATAAACCCTAACCCTATATCTATAAACCTTAAATAATATAAGTATCAAAAATAATTATACTATAATTATCAAATCACATATTAAAACCCTAATTGAATATTTTGAAATCAAAACTGTTTTTGGTTTTGATCATTGAAGTTTTAAATCTGATTGAATCTGATGCTATGTTGCTAGAATTGTTTGACCGTTAAATTAATAGAGTTATTTTCTCATCCTACATGGTTAATTGTTCATCTGATTTAAAATTTTTTAAACCAACCAGCTTGTTAAAACATTGATTGAATCCAATAGGTTGCTAGCTTGCTTTGCTTATATAATCCGATAGGTTGATAGATTGATTGAGGTTTATTTGTTTAAAATC
>NC_027756.1:7619378-7625841 GCF_000695525.1 Brassica oleracea var. oleracea
CTGATAATAATGAATCTCAATCGATTATATCATGTCTGGAACATAATGGAACCAATAAGGAATGTCGACATAAGATGATTTATTTGCATACAAGGTAGCACTTGAATTTATGAATATAAGCGAAGATCATGAACCCACGTTAGTATAAGAGTGCGCACTCGTATAACAAATTGGATTGAATGAAAACGTGGGGTTAAATAGTTTAAAGAAGAAAGGCGTATTTGGACATATGATTAAAACGCCATATGATGTTAAAACCAGTGGATATAAATGGGTCTTGTGAGGAATAGAAATCGTGAGATATAAAGCTGATGTTGCACAAGGATTCTCACAAAGACCAGTAATAGATTATGAGGAGACATACTCCCATGTGGTGGATGCAACTACTTTTAGATTTCTCATAAGTCTGGCTATATAAGAGAGAAAATTAGACTTGCAGCAAGTTGATGTAGTGACTGTGTATTTATATGGTCCACTGGATAATGAAAGTACTAGAGGGTATTGAGCTGAAAGTACAGCAAGTTCTCGAGAACAATATTGATAATCATCATAGTATATGATCTGAATATCCTAGGAACCTCTGGATACAATTTTCCAAATAGTTGAATATCTCAAGAAAGAGTTTGAGATGAAATATCTTGGAAAATAAAGTTTTGTTTGGGATTACAGCTTGAGTACATTAACAATGAAATCCTTGTGCATCAAATAGTATATACAGAAAAGGGTACTCAAGAGATTTAATATAGATTAGTCTCACCCATTATCTAGTACATGGGCGTGAGATCACTTGTTTTGGACACTGATCCATTCAGTCCGAAGGTGGACGATAAAGAAGTCCATAAGAAGGACGATGAAGAAGCCTTTGCTTTTGGTTTATGTTATACTAACCAGCCCAAAGAGGGGTTATTTGGTTTTGTTAATTTGTTTTCAGACAGGTTATGTTTTACACATGTTGGTACATGCATATCACAGCAACATCATCCAAGATTTCGTGTGTGTATTTGAAGTAGATGACTCAATATGTTCGATCAGATTGTGGCATGACCGATGGTAAAGAAGAACCAACTATCATGTTCGAGGACGAAGCATATTCTGCCTAAGATCTTCATCACCCACAGATTGCAGAAAATTGGAGACCTCTCAGTAGTGTCCAAATCAGAGGGAGTAATGTGTGTTGTACTCTTTTTCCTTTACCATGGTTTTGTCCCAATTGAGTTTTCCTGGGAAGGTTTTAATGAGGCAACATTAAAGCACATTACAAGCTCTAAATGGTTATGACATCCAAAGAGGAGTGTTATGAACCAGATTGTGGATGACTCATAACCAAGAGATTATGATTTGTAATCGTTCTATTTATCTATGACAGTGTAATCTCCTATATAAGGAACCTATATGTTATGAATAAAGATAGACTTTTCCATTACTTACAGTTGACTATTTATATTTAATTTTTGGCTGTATTAGAAAGGTCTTTGAAAATTCTATAACTTAAAAAAAAACATTTTGTATAAATTAGAAGATAAAATAACAATCTAAAACAGTAATGGAACTATATCATTCTTATAATATTATCTTGATTATTCCTACAAAAATATTACTTATTATTAATATCATTATTTTCTTACAAAGTTAGGATTATATTTGTAAACATTGTGTAATTTAATTGTTTTTTTTTTTGATAACTCTGGTATCTGGGCAGCCACATTCCCAACTATCCCTCCGAAAGGGGTCCAGCGCCCCAACGGAAGGGATGTTAAATCCGTTGTGGCCAAGGCTCGAACCCGGGTGGCGGGTAGTACAGCTGTACCTCTTTTAACACCAAGCAGCTGTAATTTAACTGTTTGTATAAAGGTTACATTTGTGTAACCAAAAGAAAAGGTTATATTTATAATAATAGATTGTTAAACGTGAAAGCCAAAAAATAAATTAGGTTAGATCTTCATATTAATTAAGTTGTTACCATCTTTGTACGTATAATATATTGATAATGATTTTTACGGTTCGATCTTGACATCATTGGTAAGCAATTAATTTTAAAATTGACTATGGTTAGATATCGTTGTATGTACTGTTAGATATAGAAATAGTAGATTCGGATTGGTTGAATATATTGTTGGTGAAAGTAATTAAATAAATTCTAAAAAATGTAATGACATTTTCTTGTAAATAATTTGAAAAACCAATGGCAGAATCCTTGGTTGATGTGTTGTTGGTGATGGACTATGTCGATTGACGAGGCCAAATAGTGTAAACAAACTCGGCCTAATTCGGAGAAAACAAAGTCGAGAAAAGCCAAGCCAGCTTAGGAGATGAGGAATGAAGTCGGCAGATTTACTTATAAATATAGCTTTACATTTTTCTTGCCGAGTTTATAGTTCTCTTAAAGTTTCAATATTTTGGTCTTGTAATCAACCTTTGATCTCTTCATAAACGTTTTCAAATAACACACCACCGAATTCATGCTTTCATCTTGAATACGCCGATTTCAGATTTAACAAAACACCAATTCTCAAGTTTCGTTTCAATATTTTGGTCTTGTAATCAACCTTTGATCTCTTCATAAACGTTTTCAAATAACACACCACCGAATTCATGCTTTCATCTTGAACACGTCAATTTCAGACTCAATATACATCACCAAGTGCTTTTAAATTGTGTTAGATGATCTACTCCTAACTCCTAGTCAATTAACTGGAAATGGAATTTGATACTCGATTATAACATGTTCTTATATTATACAGTATTAATTTTACACAAAAAATAGGTATCCGTGAGATATATTATTCGGCCGTCTGGCGTCTAGACAGTTTGATCGACGGATGTTTATGCCAAAATGTTGTTGACATCCATCACCGGTACTGTGACATCCATCACCGGTACTGTCATGGATAAACTGTATTTGTATGTTTGTATTTCCTCGACCTAATAAACTTGAGACACCAATACTTGTTTAATTCCATCATGGAAGAAGCATTAATGTCCTTTCGACATACTATAACAAAACAATCTTTTTAATTCGTACGTAACAGATTCAAATGCATGACTTTCCTACATTACAAAACCTCTTTTCTTAAATCAAGAAAGTAGCCGAACATCTCCGAGAGACTGCAAGAAGAATGGTTCAGGAACAGCACACGTCGAGTAAAACTTTCTTCTTTTTATTTTATTTCACACTTCACGTGTTGTGTGTGGAACTGTGTTCACATTAGTTACAGCTCAACACAACTATGTTCATACAAAGTCTTGATAGTATTAACTGCGTAGAACCAATACCTTCGAAACCAATAACTATAACCCAAAACCCATTTAAAAAACAAACTTAAAGAATGAAATATTTATTGCTCAGCACAAAAGGTTAGGGAGATAATTAATAATCCATTACAAATCTTGGAGGCAGAAACATTAATTTTCTTGAGTCGTACGAATACTCTAATGTTCAGACCATACACTAAAGTTTTTTTCTTGTCATTGTCAACAACCTCATTTAATATTTTAGCAGTTGAAGGTTGGAGAAGAAGTGATGATTTCCTTTTTATTTACACTTTTTCATCTTATAGACTTCAATAACTTCTCATACTATTCTCTTCTTCTTCTTCTTCTTTATTGCTTATAGTTCTGAGATATCAAATGGATTCAAATCATAGTATCCTCTTTGTGGCCTTTCTTATTCTATGCTTAACTGTGAATGGAGTTACCGGATATGCCACGGTCACTGGCACGGTATTTTGTGACCAGTGCAAGGATGGAGAGAAATCTTTGTTCGATTTTCCCGTCTCCGGTAAGTAAGAATGACATTTGTATACACTTTGTGTTTCGCTGTATCTCTGCTTTTTCGTTAGGATTGTGTTGTTGATTCCTTGCAGGAATCAAGGTTAGTGTCACATGTTTGGATGAAAATGGACAAGTCTACATGTCAAGAAAAGAGACCACTAACTGGCTTGGAGGATATGTGATGAGATTCGACGGGACACCGGATCTAACCAACTGTTATGCTCAGGTTTCAGACAATGGAGCTCAACAAGGCTCAAGTAGTAGTTGCAGCATCGCTTCAGGTCCTGCGCAGAAACTTAAACTATTGTTTAGTTTCTTTGGGATTGAAACGTTCGTTGTGGATGCCCTTCTTGCTCAGCCGGTTCAGCCAATGTCTTCTTGTCCTAAACCACCACCGGCTCCGGTCATGCCTCCTCCTCAGGCTAAGCTTCCACCTTTGCCTCCAATTGCTCAAGTCCCGGTCTTACCTTCTCCTAAGGCCCCGGCCATGAGTCCTCCTCCAGCTACATCGCCACCTCAATTTAAGCTTCCACCTTTTCCTCCAATCCCTCCAGTTCCATTTGTAGATCCCTCAGCTTGTTCTCACAAGTGAGCTTTCTTGCTTTTTACACACATCAAAATTGGCCAACCTATCTAAATTACGTAACATTTTGGCTTTGTGACTTACACAGGTTATGGATAAGACCTGAGTACAGATGCTACTGGAAGGTGATAGGTCCAGACACGAAGGTCGCGGTCGCGTTTGGACTAGTAGCCGGGAGGAGATATGGTAATGATATGACTGTACGGGAAGCGCTTAAAGGGAGAGGAGAAGCCTACAAGACTCTCCTTAGGGAAGCAACAACTGCATTACTCAATTCATACAACTCTCTTGGCTTTCCTTATAACTCCGTCGCTGTGATCACATATACAAATATGGCTCTCCTTGGGAACTCGCAGCATGATGTTCTCATGACAGCTATCCGTTTCATCAAGGCTAACTCGGGGACTTGCAAATTCACAGTCTGCAAGTGATTTCAGTGTTTTTTTATTTATTTCTTATTTAAATACTCTACACTTTCTTCTTTTCCCAATGTTCTTAGGTCCTTTTGTAACTAACACCTCCTATGAAAAATCTACACTTGGATTCATAGAGTTTATGAACTATTGTATGCCCTTCTAGTAATATGAACAAACACAAACTATTTCCCAGACGGCGCCAACTGTCGAAGGTATTAAGCCATGTCTTTGCTTAAACAAAACTCTTCTTCTAATGTTGTTACGTACTCTGTCTATTTAAGCCATGTCTTTTCAGTTTTCAGAACTCTTTTTTTAGAAAGTTTTCAGAGCTTGTTGTTATTTTCATTTCTTACGTCCAGACCATATTAACCGCACAGTACCTTTTTCTTTTCTTGTAAAAAGAAATAGTAAATAACTAGAATTGGTAATAGTAAAATCTCATTCAATTGTATAACAAAATATATGAACAAAATCTTGAAAAGTTTACGCTGTTGTGCGGTGACTCTTGACTACAAGTACAACATTGTATCATGAATATGAAACCAATATTTTTTCATGTAAAAACATCAGTATCTCACTAAAAAATCGTGATGAACAATCTAGTGCAATCTAACCAGATCGAAACAATTATTAACTAAGGTCACTACCAGAACTTTTGGCCTTTTTGCTAGCATGAATCTTAGCATAAATCTCCTTTGTCCTATAAGCCAACAGAATATCTAAACCGACTCCAATAATAGAAGCTAAAGCCATCACCAAGAAGATGAGACGGTAACAATGAGCTCCGACGCAAGTGTTGCCCCCACCAGGAGTTGGTGTAGCCTCTGCATCGTAGAGGAACCCAGCGAGAAGACCAGAGAAGAGGAACGAGCCGAGTGGCAAGTTAAGTACTAAGATGTTGTAGATGAGACCATAGTATTTGAGACCAAAGAGTTCTGATGCTGTGGGTACGGTAATAGCTAGACGGACACCATAACAAACTCCGACCACCATTGAACCGATGTAAAGTGAATTGGGCACAGCTAAAGCCATTAGTAGATACCCTACAGCCATGAGGATTTGAGATGCTGCGTTCCATAGTGGTCTTGGTGTTCCAGCTTTCCTATAAAAATCAAGAGTACAATTCACACTATTTGCTCAGTAAAGTTATTAAATCAGCACGCTGATATTGATCTTTTTTTTTTTTTGATCAAACGCTGATAATCCCCTATATATATTATTTGTGAAACATTACAACTTCTTTTTGTAGCCACGTGTCATCACTAGGATGATTCTTAGAAGTATTAGAGAAATATGTTGGTCCATCTAATTATATAATAAGCTTTTTATTAAACTAACCATAAATTCATTATTAATGTCATTTATTATTTCCTTAAATAAAGATTACGGAATTGCCTAATGTGGCTAAAATATATATGACAATTAATGATTTTGAATAATAAAGATCTGATAAAAAAATAATGTATCTTCTATCAAATTTGTTTAATTTTTAACTATTAAAATAATTTAAAAAATCACAATAACCATATTATAAGAAATTTTGATTTTTCTTTATATGTTATATTTTGATAAAAATGACTATAAATTACTAAAAGTGTTAAAAGTCTAACATTCAAATTTTGCGATCCATGGTTTAAAATTTTTGTTATGACAAAATAAAAATGATTACAAAATCATATAAATAAAAATCTAA
>NC_027756.1:7625878-7626079 GCF_000695525.1 Brassica oleracea var. oleracea
ATTAAACTATAAACCATATTGAATAAATAAATATTTTAATTTCAAAATTTACTTTGAATAATTATTTTTGATAAAAGTTTTGAACTAACATTGATAATTTTTTTTAAATTATAAATTACTAAAATTATTAATCCCACAATAAAAAAAAATTTATCAGTAATTTAAAGATACACATGATAAAAAAAAACATATGAGTAGAAA
>NC_027756.1:7626104-7641874 GCF_000695525.1 Brassica oleracea var. oleracea
TATGTATGTTAATATCATTTAAATTTAATTACATATCCTATCAAATTTTTTAAAAAAATTGTTTGGATTAATAAATTTGATTTATACGTTCACGCCAATTTAATTATATATGTAATAGTTACTGAGTTTTAATTATTCAATATATATTTATTATTTCATAATATGTAAGAACATATAATACATAAAATAATTTTTATATATAATGTTTATCCCGCGCAAGGCGCGGATCTTAATCTAGTGCATATTATTTGTAGTATTTTATCACTGATTTAGAGGTTTTGACTATGGTATTCGGTTTATGATTCATAAAACTTGTGTAACATCTATATACTCAATGTTAGGAAATACGAGATCCATACTGAAGCCTGGTAGGCTATTTATATATTAAAAATATTTTAAAATCAATAATTCATGTACATTCGTACTCTTAAGTCTTAACCACCCAGCACACATGACAACGTTACCCTCTTGGCTCATCTCTATAAAAGCCACTTAAATCTAATCTTATTTTTTATCTACTCATTAAAGTTGTCATTTAAGTTTTGGACCATTTCGTAACTAATTATACAACACACTTAATATTGGCTTATTTGATAATGTAAGATATTAATTAGGTTATAAATTTGTATTGTTACCATATTTTTTGGAGAATTTGTTAAGTATTTAAATATAAAGTCATAAAAATAATTAAATCTTATAAGAATAATTTACTACAGATATTTTAAATATATCATATTTAAAATCATCTGAATAAATATCAAATAATAAAGAAACGTTAATTACTTGATTCACTATAATAAAGGTGCAAATAAAATATCCGCGTTATTTATAATGCGGGCACTATCCTAGTTTTTATTATCTTACCACCCAACCCAAGGCATTAAACTCTCAATCTAGGTTGCACGGAAGCTTCATCGGACGTCCGCTTCCCACTTCGGAACCGGAATCGGAATCGGAACCTTGTGAAAGCTTACGGAATCTCGCTTCCAAAAGGCTTCTAAAATATTCTCTTTAAAAACACGTTGGAAGCTTACAATTCCGTTTTGGAATCATGCTTCCACATTTTTTTAAGAACACAATGTCATAAATCAAAACAAAAAAATTTAAAATTCATAGTTTTAATTTATATAAAATCTAAATTTTAATAGTAATGAAATAGAGAGAATTAAAATATATAAATATTTAAACTAATACTATGAAGTATCTTTACGCATAGAGGTTTTTATTAAAGATATATATATCATAGATTCAAATATATTGTGTCAATTATTTATGAAGTATTAAAAATAATTAATATAATGATTTCTTTTAAACTTAATTTATGTGTATTTTCACAGTTTTAATATGAAATCATTTCAAAATTATTATAAATGAATATATACTTAATTATAAGTTTAAATCATATAATTTTAGTCCTAAATTTTATAAAATTTTCTTATATTTTAATATATATATATATGTATAAATGGATATATGCTTCCAATACGTACCCGCTTCCTAATTTTTTAAAAAATCTCGCTTCTGCGCTTCCATACGCTTCCGCTTCCACGTACCCGCTTCCGTTTCCATGTAACATAGCTCTCAATGCAATCTTCATCTCTCTTCCTTCATTCTCTCTTTTTACCACATACCATGGGTTTTTCTTGAAAGTATAAGGTCATGAAGTTGCAAATGATGGGTTAGAAAAGCTCAACACTAACACTTCCACTTGAAACCCTAATCTCTTCTATGAATACCCATAATAGTTCATACATCTACCACGGTCCACAAGTTCATATTGTTAAAGAGTCCATAACATCTTCCACAAACGCAATTTTTTTGGTCTATCAGTATCCAAATGATTCAATCTTTGTTAAACAACCGGTTTTGCCCACAACTATAGAGTCAGCTCAACGTTTCCGTTACCCTTCTCTTGCATAAATCAAAAGCAAACAAGGGAAATAATATCAATATTCCAGTTACCAGGATTTTTGTCGTTAAAGAATGACGTTGAGATACTAGTTAGGTTTATGAGAAACGTTATGGAAGTTGTTTTGCCATCTTTGTTTAGTTAGATATGGTATGAGCTAGTGAGTGCAGACCGGCTCAAACTTTACTCTCTTAAGATGAGTTTGGTTATAACATATGATATGTTACAACTTGAATTTGTGTGTGTGTGCCTGTTTGTATGTAGCATGTAACAAGTATATGTAACCTAATCTTTATGTAAGTATTTTTTATTTTCAGTCAATTTATGGTTGGAACCTAATAATTAGAGTCCATGATTTATCTCAACCATGCGATTTCCTTTCCCGAACTTGTGAGACTTTTCAATCTTTCTCCACCAATTTTTGGGCGAACAGCCAATTCACTGATGTGAACTGTTACCAACCATTAAGATACATACTTTAAACTAATGAACTGTGAAATTTATACACTTGCAAAATATTCTATACATGAGCTAACAACTTATAGGTCAATGGGTTAACAAGACATTGACCTTACCAGTTGAAATTTTCTAAGTCGGATGGCACGCCATAAAGAAGCGACCTCAATCTAATTTTATAAATTTATTGTGAAAATTCATACACAAACTGAACAAATAAAACAAAAAGGAAAACTTAAAACTATAAAAAAAATGTAACCTCAAACGAGTTAAAAGGCGGAGATACTAGATATGTTCTCAATGTAACAAATTTAAGTGAAAACGACATCGTTTGGGCTTTTTGTGTAGTTCATCATATTAGGTCATTGAATATATTCTATTGGTAAAAATAAAACGATGTGATGAGCCATCATCATAATCCAAGTCCAACGAATACATCATGTAGATATATGTTCACATCCACTACAACGACACATTATGTCTATATATGTGCCCACATCATGATCATATTTTTTCTAGCTTTTAAGTTTTGACGGTTCCACGTTAGCAAGTCTTTAAGGAAAAAAAAAATTTTCTTTTGAGAAAATGTTTGCTTTTGGATTTTTCGTGAATCAAAGCCAACAACAAGGAAGAGAGAATCTAGGGTCTAGCCTTCTAAGATTACATTTTGTCCAAAAAATGTGTTTAGTATCTTTTTGCCAATAATTTGATTAAGTTGTATTTTTTCCAATAATCTAGGGTTTAACTTTCTATAATATTGATTAAGCAACACTCATATACATATGTTTTTATTAACGATAATCGTTAAAAGGAAACATCCTTAAATGTATATCGCGGAAAATCAATGTCGAGGAATAAAAGTGGAGTTGAATGGGATGCTAAAATGAGAAAATAGTGAAGATGGAATTCTACTAGTGAAAAGTATGTGAAAAATCGATAATTGCGAATAAGTTGGATTGAATTGAATGCTAACATTATGAGAAGAAATTATAGAGAAAATGAAGACCATATCCAAACAAACTTACTCTCTTTTCTTCAGTGCAATTTAACATTTTTATGCCCTTTCAAATAATAATTAACCTTCCCAAAGCATATTCCATATGCATACTCCCTTACATGTTTCATGCAATACATTGATATGCATGTTGCATGTACGATGTAGACATACATGTCCTAGAAAGAATCATATAAAAAGTTCATCAAGATATTTCTACCAGGATTACAAGTTGCATTAACATTGTTTAACTCATTATTGCAGCGAGTCTTGTATAGTTCATGATTTAATTACTAGCTAATGATCCGGCGTCATTGGTGCTAAACTAGTTATGTTGTATGAAGACGCATACACTTTAGTTAGCATATATTTGGTAGTTTTCTGAACTTGTCATCAGTTTTCAAATTAGTTATTTTAGTTTAACTTATCTGTTCATGGTCATCTTAACGATAACAGAATAGTTGTATGTTCATTAACTATATATGTGACAACTTTATCGTTTAAGTGACTTAGATATGGTTTCACGAGAATTTCTTCTGATTTTACACTATCTTTTTCTTTTTGACTTAGATTCAAATTGTTTTCAGTGTTTTTCATACGAAAAAGTACTCAAGTGTAATTGTCAAGTAATAGTATATGATTGTTAATGGCTTGTGAACTAAAAATAAAGTGTTCCGGATTAGGGCTTATAAAGTATAAACAAATAATAAGCGGGTTGGGTTGTTTCGGCCCATAAAAAATATCAGGTTATCTCAAGCTCGGTTGGCCTCTAGCTTAGCTAAAAGGTTAATACAACAATCTAAAGTTATAAATCCACATGGCATGTTTTATTACAGAACAAGTACCTAAACTTGAAGACACCAACGAATTGTTGGCCTATTGGTAAAAGAGTGTCTAATAGCCAGTCCGACACCTGGTAAAGAGGTGAAACTATTTTTTTATTTTAATATTTTATCAAAAAAAAAATTTGAAGATGGACATTCTTAGAAACTAGAGTGTTGGACAATCTGCCAACAAGTCTTTTGAAAACAAGAAAAACATACATAAAAATTTCAAGGTCGAGTGTTATCGTTGTTGGGAGTAGTTTCAACCTTAAATATATCCTCCCCCATACTGTGATGATCTAGTAAGGCTTTATATGTGTGCCCTATCTAATAAAATATGTAATATGGAGAATGACCCTACAACGGTCACACATATAAAACCACGTATTTGCGTCTGTATAACTTTGATCCATATAAGCCATATGGCTCATTGGTGTGGTGGAGCTTCAAATTACGCTCATGGCTAAAATGTTGTGTTGCATGTGTATATTCATTAACCATCACAAATGGCTCTGCTTATTTTTCTTCGGTGACTTCTTCAAGATCGATCTCCTCTCACTCGTTGACATACAACATGGATAGGTAACAAAAATAACACACATTTTTTTTTTTGTTAAAGGGTTTTCATAAAATAACACACTTTTCATAGGAAAAAATCACGAAATAAAATAACTACGTCGATCCAGAACCTATAAAAAAAACTGGATTTTTCTTATACAAAATTGAGAAAGATATGGATAATTAGTTAGAAACATTAAAATTGCTTGTTTATTTGTTTCACTGTTTCTTTCGGATACCGTAGAATATACGGTTGGTATTTGTAACATTTCTTGAGCCCAAACAAACAAACAAAAATAACAAAATTTATAGGTTTTAAAAGCGTTGTCTCTTCGTTATCAACCTTGTTCTTCTTCTTCTCCAAATGGATTCAACATCCAGTCATGGAAACCTCGTTGGAGAGAGGGAAGAGCTCATGGTGCTTCACACTCGACCCATCATTAAAAAATCCCATCTTTTAAAACCCCATGTAACCACCACCATTGATGGGTCTGAACCTTGTCCAGGCGTAAAGTCGTCACCTTTATGCGTTTCCTTCTCTGGGTGGAGGCTCCCGAACCAAAAGTTCAAGTCTTGGTTTCGAAAAATGTCAGCTTGCTTTACACAAACCCATCTGGATACAATCCGGAATCTTGGAAGCAATCAAAGCATCCACTCACAAAATCCGCAATCTCATCCTCTCCCTATCTCAGAAATGGAACCCTAAAACCAAAACCTTCGTGTTCCCTTGGGGCGAAGCTACGATAACCCTCGAGGACGTGACTCTCCGTTCTGGGCTCCTCTGTATACACTCCGCTCGAAAGCTCGGATACGAAAGAATCGGTTTTGAGACTCGAGAAACGGAGAAAGGAGAGGGTGAAGCAGGTTTCATGGATCTCGAGCTTCGAAGACGATCAGATGGCGCACGAGGCTTTCCTTGCGTTTTGGCTTTCGAACTTTGTGTTTCCTGAGAAACAAGGCTGTTCGATTTCGAAACATGTGTTCTCCGTCGCTGTTCGTTTAGCTAGAGGTGAAAGGATCGCTCTTGCGCCTGCTGTTCTCGCTTGCCTTTACAGAGATTTGGGTAAAGTGAATGCTTTGTCCTCTTCTACTCATAGTGTGGACGTTAGGTCTCTGTTTAAGTTGGTCCAAGTGTGGATATGGGAGAGGTTCAAGAGCGTTGGACCAAGACCTGGAGTGATACCAAATGCTGAACCAAGAATTGCTCGTTGGAGTGGTCTGAGACAGGGAGCTGATAATGTGGGACCCTTTCTTGTTGGTGATGATTTTGATTGGCGTCCTTATACTAAACCGTTGAGGAACTGGAACCCACCTCGGTTTTACAACGAAAAGGCTAAGAGGGTGAGTGATGATGAGTTTGCTCGGTGTGTGAGAGTTTCTACGCTTGATGGTTTTGGTTTTAAAGAGGATTACTATCCGAATAGAGTGGCATTGCAGTTTGGATTGGCTCAGGATCTTCCTGGTTTAGCTATTAACTTCACCAATAGGGCTCTTGTTGGTACAAAGAAACATATCGCTTCTCGCCTTACCACATCTTCTGTTTCTGCTGCCAAATACCGAGACTGGTGGATGAAGTCAGTGAAAGAACCAGCTGAGACTTTCAATGCAAGCAACACAGGTGATGATGATGATGATGTACCTCTTAAGGTACTGCCATTGAGCCAAGTCTTTCAAAAGTTAGGAGATGGAATGAAGAAAGCTGAGCAATTGACAAACAAGAAACGCAAGCGAGCTAGTGAGGATGACAACGAGAACGCTATGGATCGTTGTCAAACACAATATGAAGAAGACGATGATGATAACATTACCATTGCTCAGAGAATCAAATGTAGAAAGAAGTGTGGTGATGTAAAGGATATTGAAGAGGATTGCAATCTTCCAGGCCTTCCTCAGAAGCACAAGCTTGCTTCTGGAGATGAACACAACTCTTCAGATCCTAATGTTGCTTCTGATGCAGTAGATGAGATGTAAGAAGATGGTAACATTACCATTGCTCAGATTATCAAGCTTACAAAAAAGTGTGATAACGTAGAGAATACCGAAGGAGGAGAATATGCTTATGCTGGAGTTGAAGTGGATAACAATGTTCCAGACCTTCCTCAAAAGCTTGCTTCTGGAGATGAAACTGTAGCAGTGCCTGAAATAAAGAGAATGAGTGTAGAGAATGATGAAACCAGCTCTTCAGATCCTCTGGTTGCTTCTAATAGAATAGCTGAGAAGGAAGAAGAAGTTGATGTTGTTGTTGTTGTTGATGATGGGAGACTGAACCAGAGAAAACTTGGAACAGATGACATAGCATTGAAGTTGGAAGCACGCATTTTGAAGGTGGAGAAGACTTTGGCGAAGATTAGACAGTGGAAGATGGGAGAAAACCAAACCAAGACACCAGTCTCTGCTTAGGTTATTATCATTACTATTGCAGTTTCTTATGAAAGACAAATCTTTTGAGGGTTTAAAGAATGACTCTTATGTACATTACTACTCTCTGCAAAATGGATAGTTGTGGGTTTAAAGAATGGCTCCCATGTCTCAAAAGTTGGATTGATGTTGTTATAGGATTTTCATTTTTTTCTCTCCAGGAACCACTTGAGCTCTCAATTCCAGATATGGCGGTTTTCTTCACCTATTCTTCTATCAAACTTGAAACGTTAAAAGGACGGACTACAGAATCTATTCTATTTGTATTGTTACAGTTTGAATACGGTTCTATTTTTTGCTACATTCAAATAGGTTTCTTGTTCTATTTATTTATTTTTCCTTTTCTAAATTAGAATAAAAATATTTATATAATATATAGAAATTAAAATAATAGATAAATATAAGGTAAATAATTAATAAAACTATATTGATGACTGATATATGTATTATTGTTACAGTTCAAAAAAGTTGTCCCACATCGGTGGTTGTGCGAGATGATTGTTTTCTCTGTGGGGTATAAAATGGGAATGAGTTGGTTGAATAGAACTTACCCGTTTCTGTCAGAGGTAGGATGATTCGTCAATGATCGTTTAGTGACGACGAATCGTGCCTCCAAAATTTGACTGACATTATTTAAACAAAGGCGAATGGGCCTGGCCTTACTTTGGTTGGTGCCTGCTCGTCAATTTTTGGAAGCCTCGATACAAATCGAGGTTCAACCCACTTAATATCAAAATAATTTTAAGTTAACCAGATGTGAAAACTGTTTGCAAAATTCCTACCGGATTCGCCAAAATTAAATTTCCTAAACCAGCTACGGTTCAAAAGATATTAACTTCATTCTTCACCCTTTGGCGATCACATAGAGTTGTTTCAGTGTTGTTGTTGTATCTTCAAATCATTAATGAAATACATAAATTATTATTTTGTCGACACGAGTAGGCATGGGCATGTTAACCAAAACCCGAACCCCGAACCGACCCGAAAAACTCGAACCGAACCAAAGTTTTAAAAAATTCCGAACGGGTTTAGAATTCAACCAGTCCGGATACCCATACCTGATTGGTTATATCCGATACTCGAACCAATTACCCGAATATATATATAATCACCAACCCTAAACTTACATCTTCCATTCTCATTCATCTTTCCGTCTTCTCCTTTTTCAAGGTATATGTTCAGTACATACTCAAACTCATTTTATGACCGATTACATGTATGAATCACTATACTTTGCGATTTTGATTTATATTTGATTACAAGTAGTATTTGCGATTTGTTTTCTCTTTGCTCTTTACACAAGCATGAGCTCAAACATTCATGATTATCCAGGTTTGATTTCTGTTTGATTTTGATGTATCTTTGATTTTGATTTATAAATAGATGGATTCTTTACCATTTTCTATTCAAGATAATACAAGTAGATATTACACGAAGAAAAAGAATACATGCTTGTGTTCTTCAACGTAATAACAAATCAGAAAGATCATAAATCTTATATTAAGTTGTTCAATCTTTTAACTTCAACAGTATTATTTCTGGTCTCACATGGTCAAATCAAAGATACATAGATTTTTTTATTATTTGTTACACAGTTCGGTTATACCGAAATAACCCGAACCCGATCCGAAGTATAAAAATAATTCGAACGGGTTCTATACCTCTCCATTCGAAAACCCGAAAATCCGAAGCACCCGACCCAAACCCGAACGGGTATCTGAACGCCCAGGCATAGACACGAGTATAACGCGTTACCGTTTTAAGGAGAGAACCAACCTCTATCCGTTACGTTGCTGATGAGTGCTCCACCTTCGATTGCTCTGTCCCGGGTCGGGTCGGGTCATGTCAAATTTGGGGCAGTTTCTGGATTGCACCACACCCTTCGTTCAAGAGAAACCTTTGAGTGAAGCCATGTGATACTCTCCAAGTATAGACCAAACAATCTCGTACTAATCTCTATCTCTGTGATGAAGTGAGCAATTTACTTACACCTCCATGGGATCCTTCTTACTAATTTGCTCCTATCAAGTACAACATGTGTTTCAAACTGAGCTCCATTGATATCCACCTACGCTAAGTTTGTGGGGGAGTATTGAAGTCCAAAGAAAAGCCCAACCTCATGATCTATAAGAAGCCTTTATAACTCATGTAACTAGGGTCATAGATTCATATATATATATATATATGTTGTTATCTGTTCAGAAGTTGTAACCTTGGCTGCTACAAGCAGCTTCTCCCTATCTCATTTTGAAATACAATTAACGTATGTTCTGTTCTTGAAGACAAGATTACAGTCTCTCTTTTTATTTATATTTCTTGCACTCAAATAAAGTTTTAATAAGCTATTATGTTTCTGTTCAAATAAAGCTCTTTGAGCATTTTCTACATTTATTATCATGGTGAATTGAAGATTACACCTATAGCTCCATGTGATCCTTCTTCCACTACTTACTCCACCAAGCCATCATTTGAGGTTCAAACTTGGCATTTTGCTTTCACCCGACCCCAAGTTTGCAGGGAAGTATTAGACACAAGCCCACAATGAAGTTGTCAAGCCCAAAGTGATATCGTTGGCCCATATGTTTAGGGTTTTATCAAGAGAAATTTAATATATATGTAGTAGTGTCAATCTTTTTAAACAACAAGAAAGCTGTCGTGAGCAGCATTCCTCCTTTGTTGATTATTAATCCAAAATAATTTCATCTTGCAGACGATCTAAAGTTTCTTTCTTCCCTGCATATTAATAAAGCTTTAATAAGCTATTTCAGTTTCATCTTTATGTTCTATCAATAAAGCTCATTTGAGCAAATCTACTCTTGTTTTGAGATTCTCTACAGTTTATATGCTTAACTACATTTACGTCGGAAAAAGGTAGTTAATGTAACAACTCGCACATTCAAAATGCTGATTACTTTTGATTAACAATTTTTCTTATTCATTAGAAATGTAAAAATGTAATTTTGCGCATAATGTGCTATCTTTAGGTTTTGTATATAGTTTATGTTTAAATTTGTGCATAAAAATGTAATTTTCATGTTCAACATTATAGTAGGTCAATTTGTGCAATGTTTGTGTTTTCTTATTCCTTCCTGTTTCCTGCTAGGTAGAGAATCACATTGTTGGAGCTCCATGTGGTGTTATGGATCAGATGACGTCGTCCTGTGGGGAAGCCAACAAACTGTTGGCCATGATCTGCCAAGTAGGTCTCTTAGTAACGCCCAAGCTAGATGTAAAAGATCATTTTTGTAGGACATTTGATATCTCCTCTTCTTTCCTGAGATAACAAGATTCTGCAGAAGTAATTGGGCTTGTTGAGATTCCCAACCATGTCAGATTTTGGGGAATTGATTCCAGAATTCGACACAGGTAAATGGTTTTTCTCTTATCAGTATTGTTGATGTTATCCTCTCAATTGCTATGCTTCACACACTTGATACTTTTAAACTTCACTAGGCATAACGACTTTATTTCCAGACTCACTTGATCTTTTTATATCTCATCCCTCAAAGAATCTCGTTTCTATTGAGCGATTGCCTTTATCACGCAGCGTTAGAGGTGCAGACTACGGTTCGGTCAGAGTTAGTGCCTACATGAGGCGAAAGATGATAAAGTCAATGGCGTCTTCTATTCTGTCTCAGTCAGTGTCTAATGGTAACTAGAGGATGAGGGGATTGAGCTACTAGAGACCGAAGCGTCACTAGATTACTTGTGCAATTTTTCGCCTCACGGGTGGGAACACAAGTGGTTGAACCCATCCATCCATGTTCTCAGCTTTCAGAAGATTCCCTAATTCCCACACCAGCATATCATCAGCTAAATCCACGTAGCTCTGATTACGTTGTTGCAGATACGAAGCTCGTTATGCAGATAAGCTTCCAGATTTCCTGCTGGGTCAGAGACATTCATTGATGAATACTTGGATCACGACGATCCGGTCACAGTGATTGATGAAAAGCGTACGTACAGTGTGAAAGCTCCTGCCAGACCCCCCTATATTTGAAAACTTCTGGGTCAAGGTCCGTCTTTTCTTTATTTTATAAAGATCTTCTTTCCATATTTAATATTTTATGCTCTGCTTCTTGTGTAGACTTTTAAAGCCCTATTGACTTCCGCAATGAGCAACTTACTGCTCTTGGACTACGGTTAATGGTTGCATGCTTCCTACACATGAAACATTTAGCCTAAGCTAAATATGTTGCTTGTTACACAAGTAACAAAGAAGATAACACTTAGCTGCTACACGGCTTGGACTACGGTTAATGGTAGCGTCTTTTCTCCATCTAGGTACGTAACCACCACAAGCACTGCCAACAAAATTAATATCACAAAGCCTTGTCTCTGATAATTACATCTATGGTCTTTGGTGGTGATAAAATCATGACGTACCAATATGGAAACACATAAGCGGATGTGGTTGATAAGTACCAACGTTCTTATGTGAGGCGGGAAAAGAAGATTATGAATAAGGAGTTGGATGACGTGGCCGATCCGAGTGATGCATTCTTTTTGGAGGAAATGGGTGAGCTGGCAAGAAAGGAGAAGACTCTGAAGGAAGTGGAGGGTTAGCGGTTAGAGTCTTCTCAACTCGAGATGGAGTATTAATAAAGGAAGAGAGTCGTTGTAGTTTCTTTATGCTTTGTATGTTGAGAGAAGACGATATGAGTCTCTTAACGATCGCTATGAGATCGTAGGTGTTGATCTATATCGCCATGAGATAGAGATCACATCTGAACTTTACAAAGCTATTTCCATTTCAATACACGAGTATTTCAGTTTACAAATCTTTCATCTACTTTACTCTATCATTGGTGCGGTGAAACGGTTCGATCTTCTCAAATCGCGACGATGTCTTCAAATTCGGGCTATTCTAATGCTTCTATGGATCCGACGAAGCAGATCTAAGGTCAGGTGAAGTTTTTGATGGGAGCTTATGAGAGGTTGTGCGATGATGCGAAGTTGAAGGACGATCGCTTTGGTTCGTTGGAGTCGCGAGTCGGCGCACTGGATACGAAGTTGTCGTCGATGGATTCGAAACTCGATTCGGTGCTTAAGGCGTTGGGGAAACAACAGGTGATTGATCAATCACCAATCCAGACGCCAATACGAGATCCTGTACTCGCGTCGTCACATTCGCAGGTACGGACTTCCCGTTTTGAGAGAGTTTGTGAGCATTCACCATTGGCGTGTAGGGAGGATGATTTTAATCTAGACAATCGCGAGAATATGCTTAAGAAAATTGAGATGCTGTTCTGCGATGGTACTAGAGTTTCAGAGTGGGTGGTGGATGTGGAGTATTTTTATGAATTGGGAAGGTATGATGAGGAGGCAAGATTGGATCTGGTTCCGCTATGTTTGAAAGGTGCTTTGAAGAAGTGGTTTGCGTGGGTGATGCGTCGTGGTGGCTTTAGGAGTTGGAAACAGAGCTTGTTTGTGCGCTTCTCTGAATCTATTGAGGATGAGCCGAGCACACGCTTGTTTTCTATCAGGCAAACTGGTTCTGTAGCTGATTACGTATCGGAGTTTGAAGATTTATCAGCTCAGGTTTTAGGACTGGATGATCATCACTTGGAACGGATTTTCTATATTGGTCTCAACAGAGAGATGAAGGAGGTGATTTGCATGAAGGAACCACAGGGCTTTTCAAACTACATTGCAGCCGTGTTGAAAATGGAGTCTAGCACGTTCTGTCGTGTTTTGGGTGATGCTTCAAAGGTGGCTTCGAAGCCTATCAATGGTGGTGGCAACACTAATGCTCGTTCTGGCGGTTTCTATAATAATAACCAGAAGGCTGTGATGTTGGATATCAAGCCACAGAAAGAGAATGTCCCACCTTCTAGGCCATCTCAACGACCAAGACAGCGTCATTCTGATGCGGAATTGGATGCGTTAAGGAGGCAGGGGCTTTGTTTTAAATGTGGGGATAAATGGTCTAAAGCGCATGAAGCAATATGTCCAAAGAAGGAATTCCGAGTGCCTACGGTCATTAATGGATTTGAAGTGGAGTTATTGGATGCTGAAGAGGAGCGAGAGGAGAGACCTGAGGAGTGGTTACATCCGGAGTTGAAAACATTATCTTACTCTGCTTTTGTGGGTATCGACGCTCCTAAGACAATGAAGTGATGTTATTTGCATGGTGGACAGTGGAGCATCGCATAATTTCCTATCTCCAACTGTGATGCAGAAGTTACATCTGAAGTTGTGTGAAGCGGGAGGTATGGATGTACTTTTGGGGAATGGCGTGATAGTTAAAGGGTTGGGAGAGTGCAGAGATGTTCCTATTCAGCTTAACAATGCGTGTTTCATTTCAGACTTTATTTCGCTGGAATTGGGATCAGTAGATGTTATTTTGGAGGTTCAATGGCTGGAGACATTGGGCAAATGTGAGATGGATTGGAAGAAATAGGAGTTGTCGTTTTCTTATCAAGGAGGGAGAGTTACATTGTTGGGAGATAGGAGTTTGCACGGACCTCGTTTGTCCTTGAAATCTTTACATTCCGCTGTGAGTACAAAGTTGGAGATTCTGGAATTGATGCTCTCTAGTGCAGTTGTGACAACGTCTACAGTTACTTGTGATCCAGCAATTACGGAGCTGTTAAAGGCTTGGGAGTCAGTGTTTGCATTGCTACAGGGGTTACCTCCTTTTCGAGGAAGTGAGCACTCTATACAATTACTTCCAGGAGTCTCCACGGTCTCGGTTCGCCCGTACCGTTACCCACACGCAACTAAGGTGATTATGGAACAGATGGTGGAGGAAATGCTGCAGTCTGGAGTGATACATGCTAGTACTAGTCCTTTTTCGAGTCCGATTTTACTTGTGAAGAAGAAGGACAATAGTCATCGGTTCTGTGTGGATTATAGAGCTCTGAACAGAGTCACCGTCTTGGACAAGTTTCCCATTCCGGTCATAGATCAGCTACTGGATGAATTGAATGGCGCCGTGGTGTTTTCTAAACTGGATCTATGTTCTGGTTACCACCAAATTCGTATGGTCGAGGAGGATATTCCCAAGACGGCGTTCAGGACAGTTGAAGGGCATTATGAATTTCTGGTGATGCCTTTTGGCCTCACCAATGCTCCTGCAACGTTTCATGCACTGATGAATAAGATCTTCAAGCCGCTCTTGCGTGACTTCGTGCTGGTGTTCTTTGATGATGTGCTTGTTTACAGCAAGTCAGTAGAATTACATGTGCAGCATCTTCAAGCTGTATTGAAGGTGTTTCAGGAGAATCAGTTATTCGCAAACAAGAAGAAATGCGTGATGGGAATGACGCAGGTCGAGTATTTGGGGCACATAATTTCTAAAGATGGTGTCTCAACTGATAGTGCAAAGACAGAAGCTATGCGTCAATGGCCTACTCCTAAGAATGTTAAGCAGCTGCGAGGGTTCTTAGTTTTAACAGGTTACTACAGGCGTTTTGTCTGGCATTATGGGTTAATTGCTAAGTCCTTACAAATTTGCTGAAGAAAGAGCAATTCTTATGGACTTCTGCTACTCAGTTGGCTTTTGAGGAATTAAAAAAGGCTATGTGTACTGCTCCAGTATTAGCTTTACCAGATTTTTCGAAGAAGTTTATTGTGGAAACATATGCTTCTGGCGTGGGTTTGGGTGCTGTTCTGATGCAGGAGAAGAAGCCAATTGCATTCTTTAGTTATGCTCTTACTGATCGAGAACAGTTAAAGCCTGCGTATGAGAGGGAATTAATGGCGGTGGTGTTGGCAGTCAAGAAGTGGAGACATTATCTGGTTCTGGTTGGAAGAAAGTTTGAGGTGCATACGGATCAGCGGAGTTTAAAATTTTTGTTGGAACAGAAGGAGGTCAATATGGAGTATCAACGGTGGTTGGTTCATCTTTTGGGATTTGACTTTGAGATATTTTACAAGCCGGGGTGTGAGAATAAGGCTGCGGATGGGCTTTCTCGGAGCATGTGTTGCTTGGACGTTTCTGCGAGTACTTTGTTGCTCTCTTTGACAACTCCTACAGCTTTACAGCTCCAGGATTTGTATAAAGAAATTGATGCTGATCCAGAGTTACAAAGTATGATCAAAAGGGTCTTCGATCGTTCTTTGATCAACAATAACTATCAAGTGATTGAGGGTCGTCTTTGGTACAAGAGGAGGCTGATGATACCTAAGACATCGACTTTCATTCCGTTACTATTGCATGAGGCGCATGATAGTTTGGGTGGTGGTCATTCTGGAGTTCTGAAGACTCTTAAACGAGTGCAACGTTCATTCTATTGGGAAGGAATAACACGGTCAGTGCAGCGTTATGTGCAAGAGTGTGTTGTTTGCCAGACACATAATTCATCAACACTGTCTCCTGCTGGTCTTCTTCAACCTCTTCCCTTACCAATACGTGTGTGGGATGAGATTGCAATGGATTTTATTGAGGGCTTGCCTACTTCACAGAGGGTGAATGTGGTGCTCGTGGTGATTGATAGGCTAAGCAAATAAGCTCATTTTCTTAGTCTTCGTCATCCTTTCACTACGGTGGAAGTGGCAAACTGCTTTGTGGAGGGTATTGTTCGACTGCACGGGTTCTCTAGTAGCATTGTGTCGGATAGGGATCGCATTTTCCTGAGTTCGTTTTGGAAGGAGGCTTTCCGTTTGG
>NC_027756.1:7641974-7648322 GCF_000695525.1 Brassica oleracea var. oleracea
ACCATATTATAAGAAATTTTGATTTTTCTTTATATGTTATATTTTGAATTTTTAAAAATAACTATAAATTACTAAAAGTGTTAAAATTCTAACATTCAAATTTTGCGATCCATGGTTTAAATTTTTTGTTATGACAAAATACAAATAATTCGAAAATCATATAAATAAAAGTCTAACTTAATTAATCATTAAGATTTAAAAATATAAATGTATATATATCATTCTAAATTAAACTATAAACCATATTGAATAAATAAATATTTTAATTTCAAAATTTACTTTGAATAATTTTTTTTGATAAAAGTTTTGAACTAACATTGATAATTTTTTTTAAATTATAAATTACTAAAATTATTAATCCCACAATAAAAAATTTTTATCAGTAATTTAAAGATACACATGATAAAAAAAACATATGAGTAGAAATCATCATTTAATAGACATTAATATTAAAAATATACTATGTATGTTAATATCATTTAAATTTAATTACATATCCTATCAAATTTTTTAAAAAAATTGTTTGGATTAATAAATTTGATTTATACGTTCACACCAATTTAATTATATATGTAATAGTTACTGAGTTTTAAATATTCAATATATATTTATTATTTCATAATATGTAAGAACATATAATACATAAAATAATTTTTATATATATGTAAGGCGCGGATCTTAATCTAGTGATCTATTATGAAGCATCTATGCACGTAAATAGTTTGTAAACATCTTAAAGTTTGTAAAGAATCTAGAGGGGGACATTCACATGGTGTGGAATTAAACAGTGTGGTCCTAATAAAAAGAGCAAGATTGCTGGATTTGGACTTATCTATGCACAACTAAGTACAAAAAACTATTGAAATGAATCAAACAGAGAAATCTAAAAGATCTATTTTCTTTAATTGAAAAGTCAATAAGTGGAGAAAAATGCAGACGAACCATTGATTGTGTGTCCATGGGTGTAGCTGGGTTATAGCTTTCTAATTAATGTTAGAACGATAATGAAAGCTTAACGATAGCTCCGCACCAAAAATACCAACCACATGAAAATAAAGTGAATAGTAAGTTGCGGGCGGATACAATTGTATGGAACATAAAGTGTCGGCAAGTGCTAATTGGAAGATGGTGTGTAGAACTAGAACCTGACCAAATAATTAGACTTTTTGTCAACTTTGAAAATAGTTAGATATTAATCAAAAAACAAAAAATGGTATTCACAAAAAATAATCAAAACTTATTTATGTCAAACAAAATTATTGTTACAATTTCAATGTATTTCTGTTATTAATTAATCTCTTTTACCATTACACTAAAATTTTAAAATAAAAGCAATAAAACTTTAATAGGTAAATAAGGATAAACTAAATATTAACTATTTTCTTAATAAGTACTCCTACATTTTGATTTATATACTTTTTCAAGAAAATAACTTTATCGGAAATAACAAAAAATTGAAAAGGTCACTAAAAAGTAGGAGGAGACTTACTTGAGAAAGTGTTCGGAGAGTGTACCGGAAAGAATACGACCGAAGAAGCCCCAAATACTAGTCATGGAGACGAAGATCGAGACGTCTGTGTAACCAAGTGCAAGCCCAATCTGGCCCATGTTGTTCATCACTGCTAAACCAGTTCCTACACCACACAAGAACGAGACGAACAGCACCCAAAAATCGACCGTCAGCATCGCTTCCATTATCGTGTGTTCTTCTCCCAACGCCGGCCTCTTCCTCTCCTCCACAGGATTCTCCTCTTCTACAACTACTTCTTCCTTCTCCGCCGATCTGAGCAACGGTTCTTGAATCCGTCCTTCCACGTCTTGTTCTTCACCGCGGTTTAAGCTTCGGATGAACGAGTGGAAAGGTATGGCGATCGGAGAGAACAAGAGGAATAGAAGTACGGAGGCGAAAGCGACCGAGAACACTCCGGTTTTGATTCCGATGATGTCGTAAGACTGGAGGTAGACAGCGACAACGACTGCTAGGATGTTGAACACGGCGAAGTAACGGGTCTCTTCGCTCTCCTCGTCGGCGGAAGAAGCCGGAGGGATCTCACGGAGGAAGAAAACCGCCGTGAGACAGACTGCGAAAGGCACCACCGCGAGTAAAACGAGGAACGACGCCGGATCGTTTGAGAAGAGAGCAGTGCAGAGATCGGTGAAAATAGCCGTGCTTAGACCGACGTATCCTTTCAAGATCCCGGAGACCGGACCACGGTTTCGCCGGAAGTTTCGTATGCAAGTAACAAGAACCGCCGTGTTCATCCACGTCGTGCTGTTTCCTCCCATACAGAGGAATATACACATCTGAACATTACAAACCCTCAGAATCAAGAATTGCCCAAGTATAAATTCAAGAATATTATTATTATTATTATTTTATTTTAAAGAATATTATTAGTACCTGCCAGTAAGGGAGAGGGGTGATGGTGCGGCTAACGACGAGCCATTGTACACCATAGCCAAGAAGACCTTCTAAAGAGCCGATAAGGAGGATCACTGGAGTGGAAAGACGGTCGGAGGCCAGGCCAGCGAGGATTCCAAAGGCTTTTCCGACGTCTTTAGCGACCGAGAGGTTGTTGAGCTGGAGCTGGTTGAGGTTCATGAGTGACTTCAGAGCGCCAGAGTAGTTGGAGAAAGTGTAGTTGTTGCCGGAGATGGATTGAACCCAAACCGCCGTCACAAATCCAAGCCATTTCAGTGCAGAAGAAGAGGAGGAAGATCTCAGAATACCCATAGTAGAAGAAAGAAGTTCAAGAAGAAGAATGTGTTGGTTGTGGATGAAATTAAGGGAGGTTTTATAGAAGGGAAAGGGGAAAGGTTTTGTTTGTGTGTGTGTTTTTAGTTTAATTAACTTCTTGTTGTTTTACATTTTGTCAACAATTATTTATTTTAATTATACAAGTGGGGAATGAGAATAGAAAAGGTACGACGGCGACATGTAGTACGGTTAAGAAGGTGTGCAAACCGTGGATACATCACGACATGGAATATTTTAAAAGACGGTGTGCCAACTAAACTAGGCTATGTTGCTAGCCGTTGCTGCTTAGAATGTTTGTTCCTTCAAAGCTTCATTTTAGACTCCTAATTTATATTGTATATGATCCAATCTATACAGGAGATGTATGATCAAAACAGAGCTAAAATGGGTAATAAGTGCGACATGAACTATTACAGAGAAAAAGGTATGACGTGGGCTGAATTAAGTGTTTTAAAAGTGCGGTCTAGGCCTGGACATTACCTGAACCCGTATCCGAACTTAGTCCGAAAAAACTCGAACCAAATCCAAACCAAAATAACAAAATATTCTAACGGTATAGGATTAAGATAGATTGGATATCTGAACCCAAATGAATATCCAAAGATAATCGAATATATATATATACACTACACCCTATATTTTTAGTTTGCTTTTCTTATTTTATTCAAAATATTTATATTGATGTTGCACATAGCTCAAGATCAGATAATATACATATAATTATGGACAAAGTGATTTACTACTCACTTAAAATGCAAGTCAAACTTTTTGTTTCATGCATTAACAAAACTTGCATTCATAATCTCAAAATAAAAAAAAATTAAAATTTTATCTCCAAATATAAAAATAGCCTAACCTATTAAAAATTACAAAATCAGTTATGCTAATGGTAAATCTGTAAGTACAAAAAACTTTAGTGATGAAGAAATTGATTTTTTTTCAAAATCAAAATATCTGAACCCGCTTGAAAATAACCAAACCCGAACGGATAATATCCGAACCCGATCCGATATGTAAAAATCCCCGAACGGGTTTCAGACTTCAATATCGATACACCCCAAATCTCCAAATACCCCCCGATCTGAACTGCCTCGATCTGAACCCGAATTGGTACCCGAACTCCCATGCCTAGTACAATCAATAAATAAAGATTTACTTTGGAGCATGTTAAGAGAAGTAATGGAGAAGAAGAAATCGACCTTTCGCCAAAAATGATTGACTTATTTGGTGAATAACACAAAACGAAAGTTTCACAAACAGATTGAGATGAAGCCAATTCAGTGGGGCAGAATTGAAACACCTCAACCGGAAAATATTTGAAAAACCCATTGAAAATAAAGTAAAGATTGAATCAAATTTTAACAAATGAAATGAAGAAACACTACCACTTTATTGATGAAATACAAGATTAAATACTGAAAATCCTTTTTGTACACAATAAGAATATCTTTAGAAACCCCAAGCATTACCTAAATTCAAAACCCTTTTCAAATGGTCTTTATAGCTTTGCGCTCCGATTCATACAATCAACCTTACCTTCATCGTAAAAGGAAGCATGGGTGTACAAAATTACTCAGCGAAGATGCTCAATATTGCATACATGCAACTCAATAATCAAGAAATCGAATTTCATGTTCCATTCTAACAACCTAGCAATCACATTCTATCAACCTAGCAATCCGATTCCATCATTCCATACACATTTTCCTATTATCTATTTTCATGCATTCAAAACCAACAACCTAGTATCCCGTTCTATCATTCCTTTACTTACATTTCCTAACATTCCAACCAGAAGGCCTATCAATCTGCGGACCCGTCGGTCCATTATGGCCCATAGCCAACCTGCAGCTGAAGCCAACCTACGACCCGGAGGTCCATAACCACCAAAGCCAACATACACGGCCCAAAGTCAAAACATGATCATAACATCTTTACGGCCCAAAGCCAAAACATATATTTTTTATTTAATTTCATTAGTGTATTACCTTTCTTTCTTTAATTAATCTCATCCTTAATCTATTTCTCTAATATTTTCCACTTATCATATCAATTATTTTCAAGATGAATTCTACGTTCGTTCACATAAACATATCATCATCAGACACAATCTAACATGCAAATATCCTAAGAGCGCAAGAACATTCCTTGAGAAATACCTCTAAGAACGAGTTTTCCATAAACAATTCTCCTAACGTATAATCTCCATCCTAACAAACTAACTATTACAAAATATTGATTTTTAAACCGCCACGAATCACACATCACCTTAGATGAATATCTTAGATTCGAAGGCTCTGAACTTCCTAACGTTTTCCGGCGAATAACTCTTTAGATCCTCTTGATTGTTGTAAAATGAGAGCAGGGGTCCTTATACATATATGATTTCCCAAGATTTCTCCCCAAGCTGAACACTTAATGTCGGTTTCTTTATTTGGCTTGGTCAAAGATCACCATCAATGATTTGACTTGTTCGCTACAATTCTTTCCTTAGCTGTTTTCCGCAGATCTAACATTCCTTTTGTATAATACCACAATGATAGCAAGTCAAACTTTCCTTATTTGGAACACGCATTGTCAGTAGTCAAACATTTGTTAATTAGGCATGCGGTCTCGGTCTTTCCTTATGTATGATCTGATCGTTCCATGATCGATAGACATTTCAAAAAAATTCTTCTAAGAGTCACCAAAAAAATCTTAAAGCATTTAAAGTTTATTTTGCAAGTGTTATAAGATAAAATTTGAAATGATCCTCCACTCCTTTACCAACTCAAGCACTATGATCATCTACTCATCAAGCACTATGATCACCCACTCATATTACCAAATCAAGCACCATCTTTGTTATTTTATGTATTGTTGCTCACTATAAATACCATCACTCATCTCACTCTTTTGTACACCATAAACAAGAACAAGAGTCTATAATAAAAGAATCATTACATGTCATCTCTCTTCTCCCTCTTCATAGTAAATATTCTCTCTTGCATATTTATCGTATATCTTCTTTCTGCGGGGAAAATTAATCGCCCTTATTTAAATTTCTCGACACTATAGAATCATAAGTTATTTTATAACACGTTATCAGCACGATCGTTCTCCAATTTGATAAAATTTATTTGTATCATTTATACTCTGCTATAATGGTCGGTATACCGCCTCTACTATTATTTATATCATGTTATAATGGCCGGAATACTGCCTTATATTCTGTTTATTATTTATTGGTCGGCCGAGCCGCCTTATATTCTGTTTATTATTAATTGGTCGGCCGAGCCGCCGTATAATTTATTTATTACTCTGCATTGACCGGCTGAGCCGTCGCATGATTTATTGTCATAACATAAATATTTCATTATCATAATTCTTTACTTTTATTAATTTTTATGAAATTTTATAGATTTGATTGACTGTTTAATACAATATTTTCAGACTAATTTTTGGTGCACTCGATTTAACACCAACGGTCACAAAGAAAATTTTTCAAAAATTTTCCCTTTCTCAAACGGTCATGAACAGTGATTTTCATCTATAAATACAACTCATTTTCACTCCATTTCATCATCCAAAACATTTCATCTTCTCTCAAA
>NC_027756.1:7649371-7650895 GCF_000695525.1 Brassica oleracea var. oleracea
TTGCGGGGATATACCAAATTTTCGGAATTGATTGTAGCTCTTCTCATAGCAGAAAAGAACAACGAGCTTCTGATCAAGAATCACATGACCCGTCCAACTGGTTCTAAACCGTTTCCTGAAGCAAACGCATTAGATGCGAAGAAACCACTAAAGGAAAATAATACCTTTCGGGCTCGCGGTCGCGGTCGTCAAAACTACCGTGGACGACGACGAAAGTACAATCCAAAAGATAGGAAGTCATTCCAGTGGGTCCGCTCTGAACAAACCCCTAAGGAAAAAGAACACCAAGGAAATACCTCCCAGAAATGAGAAGAAGCTTGTTTCAGATGCGGTACTAAGGGACACTGGTCTCGTTTATGTCGTACCTCTGCACACCTTTGCGCTCTATACAAGGAGTCCGTCAAAGGGAAAGAAAAAGAAGTAAACTTTGCGGAACATTCTCAGGGTACAACGCACCTCGATGCGTTTGACTTTGTGAATGATTTCGAAGAGACCGCTATCACGGAAGCTTAAGTGCCCATCATGTGACTCTTGAAATTCCACAATTATACCATAAATAATTGTTATTTGTGGAAGATTAATGTATAATTATTGTATGTTTTTTACCTTTTTATGTATAATTATTGTGTGTTTAATATTTCCTAATGATGTATAATATTTTATGAATAATATTATCTTATGTTTGTCTCAGAAATGGACATTACAATTGGAACATCAACCAAGATCAATACTAAAGATATTTGTATACCAGATAGTGGAACAACGCACACTATTCTGAAACACAGAAAATATTTTTCTGAACTAAAACCGACAAAAATCACTGTTAACACAATATCGGGTCCTGCAGACTTGATTGAAGGGATTGGTAAAGCCCATTTCACATTACCTAGTGGGACAAAATTCTCGATAAATAATGCACTATTTTCTCCAAATTCTAAAAGGAATTTGTTGAGTTTTAAAGACATATATCTTCAAGGATTTGATACTCAGTCTGCAACTGAGGATGAAAAGAAGTATATGTATATTACTCTTGAGAAATCGGGAAAACAAAAGGTATTGGAAAAATTACCAAAACTCTCTTCTGGTCTGCATCATACATATATAAGTGCCCTTGAATCACATTTGGTGATTAAGGAAAATTCTGATGATTTTACACTATGGCATGATCGTCTTGGCCATCCAGGCACTACAATGATGCGTAGAATCATAGAGAGCTCACATGGTCATTCACTGAAAATCCAGGAGATTTCTCAAGGGAATAAAATGACATGTGTTGCATGTTCTCTAGGAAAATTGATCGTAAGGCCATCGCCAACCAAAATCGATAAAGAATCACCAAGGTTCCTTGAAAGAATTCAAGGTGATATATGTGGACCTATACATCCACCATGTGGACCATTCCACTATTTTATGGTATTAATTGACGCATCCAGTAGATGGTCACACGTTTGTCTATTATCATCTCGAAATGTGGCATTTGCGAGATTTCTAACTCAGATAATCAAACTGCGAGCACAGTTTCCT
>NC_027756.1:7651093-7666548 GCF_000695525.1 Brassica oleracea var. oleracea
TAGCATTTGGACGAGAACCAAATATTTCTCATTTAAGAATTTTTGGTTGTGCTGTATATGTGCCAATTGTACCTCTCCAACGTACAAAGATGGGACCCCAAAGGAGGTTAGGGATATATGTTGGTTGTGACTCTCCATCAATTATACGATACCTAGAACCGCAAACTGGTGACATGTTTACAGCACGATTTGCCAATTCTCATTTCAACGAGAAATAATTCTCATCTCTAGGGGGAGAAAATAAACAAATAGGAAAAGAAATCAAATGGAGTGTACCATCGTTATTACACCTTGATCCTCCTACGAAACAGTCAGAACTAGAAGTTCGACGTATCATGCATTTACAAAATATAGCAAATTAGCTACCTGATGCATTTGCTGATACCAAAATGGTAACTAAATCACATATACCCGCTGCAAATACTCCTGCTCGTATTGAAATACCACAAAACGGTGGAACGGTAGTTGAGACACAGGAACGGCAGTTGATACACGTGAATCAGGAACACGTTTAAAGCGCGATAGACCTATTGGTTCAAAGGATAAACTTCCTGGAAAACGTAAGAAATGTGAAAAGCATGATACTCCCAAAATAGCGGAAAATAATTTGGACGAAGAAAATTGTGAATCTAACGACAATATAAAGCATCTTGAATCTGAAAGAAATCATGAGATTTCTATCAATTACAGCCATAATGGAAAGATATGGAAACGAAATGAGATGGATGATATTGATGACGTTTTCTCATACCTTTTAGCAAAGGAAATAAATGAAGAAAACGAAGATCCAGAACCAAAGTCTGTATATGAATGTCAAAAGAGACATGACTGGATAAAATGGAAAGATGCAATTCAAGTCGAACTAGATTCGCTTAACAAACGAAATGTATTCAGACCTATTGTGCTTCATTCTATGATTGTTCATTCGAGGGGGAGCTTACGTAGTTGTACTCTTTTTGCCTTACTATGGTTTTTCCCATTGGGTTTTCCATGACTAGGTTTTTAACGAGGCACTACGTAATACAAGATGGATGATCAAGGGGGAGTGTTATAAGATAAATTTTGAAATGATCCTCCACTCCTTTACCAACTCAAGCACTATGATCATCTACTCATCAAGCACTATGATCACCCACTCATATTACCAAATCAAGCACCATCTTTGTTATTTTATGTATTGTTGCTCACTATAAATACCATCACTCATCTCACTCATATGTACACCATAAACAAGAACAAGAGTTTATAATAAAAGAATCATTACATCTCATATCTTTTCTCCCTCTTCATAGTAAATATTCTCTCTTGCATATTTATCGTATATCTTCTTTTTGCGGGAAAAATTAATCGCCCTTATTTAAATTTCTCGAGGATATAGAATCATAAGTTATTTTATAACAGCAAGTTCTATTTAGGAACTACAACTAATATTCCCACTCTAATTCCACTGGACTATAATCTTAAAAATCTGACTGAAATATCACTTTACAAGTGTATACATTTTTTACTCTCTCTAACCTCCATAATAAAACTGAAATTGGATGTTAATAAGGATAAACAATTATTAAAAAAAAAAAACAGGTATAAGATTGGATCCGTCTTTGTAAATAAAATACAACCGCCGCTGCATTCTCCCTTAATTTGGAGGCATTCTACAAGTGGCCTTAGATAATCTCGAAAAGCCATTACGAAAATATAGATTTATGAACAGCGATATCTTTGTCTTTATTTCTCAAAAAAAGATATCTTTGTCTTTGTGTCGTTTAATTTTTTATTTAGCCATGTTGTACTAACATTAAGGAAAGAAAAAAGGCATCGCACTGCTTGCTTGAGAGAATAAAACGTGGCATAATAGACGACAAAAAAAACGTGACATAATAAAAATGATGGTACCTTTTTAAGATCAATATATTTATGAATCAAGAAGACAAATATAACGGCTACCCGACTCTCTCTCTCTTAACTCGTCGGTGGTTAGATCGTCGGTGTTCTCCGGCGTTGTCTCATGTGTATCGGGTTTAGGTTCCGACATCTGGTGGCTTCGATAGCATCATCGACTGGTCGGTTTCTGGCTCCGACGACGCGTCTTTTTCAGGTGTAAATCTGTTGGAACTCGTTTTTGACAAAGTGGTGTGGACTAATTTTTCGATGGGTTTTTCGACGGAGACGTCTGTCGGAAGAACCGGAACTTGGGCCGATGCAATCGTCACCGTGAACACTATGAGTTAGTGTATTTGGTTGTCAAAATCAAAGTTATGTTGAATGAGAAATTGAGGTCCAAAGTGAGTGACTTGCAAAACTTATAAAGTTTTAAATTTGGTTAAATATAAAATATTTAGCAAATTGGATCACTTTGGATATATGGGTTGGAATTTGAACTTAAATTTGTTAATTAGACATTATGTCAATCAACTTATTTAGTTATTCTTATTCATGATAATTTGTATCTCTACTATATAAAAGGAACTAAATTGAAGTAATTCTAGGGGTGCCACATAGGACAAAATATTTCTAACCAATCATTTGTCCATGTAATCAAAGATGTTAAGCTGTTGGGTCACGAATCTGTGATGCGTAATAGACTCATTTCTTTTATTGATCCGTTTGTATTACTTTACTCTTCCTTACGGCGTCTACAGACCCTCCAAAACTCACCGTCTTTCCATTTCCTCCGTATAACGCATGCGGCGGAAACAATGATGAATCAAAGCTATCCTTGGAGTGGTTATGGGAGTTATAGAAGGTATGTTTTATCTATTGGAACAATGGCATGAGATTACATTTGATCTGAATACAAGCAGTGTTTTGTTATTGATGATGATCAAGAACCATTGATTTCTCAATTCATGATTGGAGATGAAACCAACTCATCAAGTAATGGCTCTTTCTTCGAAAATATAAAATACAAAAAATTCAAAGTTAACTGTGTTTTTGTTTGTGTTATCATCTACAAATATATTAACTTTGGATTGTTTATTTTGGAAAGGATTACAAATCTGAAACCTGGTTAGGAACAAGAAGATCCAGAAAGGAGGTATGTTGAGTAAATAAGAGTTTATGGTCGGATAACTTAGAGAGAGTGGTTGATGAGAATATGAAGATTGAAGAGAGAACATTGTAAGCAAGTAATTACACTTGGACTTATGTTCACTAACAAATCCCCGTTAAAGCAAACCAAGCTTCAACGCAGATTTATGACATAGTGTTTCTTCGTATGAGTCTAGCTCAAGGCATCAATCAGATATTGTAATTAGGTTGAGTGTATTGAAGAATTGAAGCTTTATTCTTTTGTTTTGATTTTTAATAGATAAGATAGTTCTGTTACGATTTGAAGACATCTTTTGTGTTCCTTTCTTAATGAAATTAAATTTCTATGATTTTTTTCTTTGATCTTAAATTTCACATAAACTGGATCCAAAGTTACATTGCTGTCGGTACAACACACATATACAAGTACAACCAATACAATTTACTTTTTAGGTAAGATTTGCACGTGCACAAATAAACATACCTGTTGTCTAGTTTATCAGTCACCATTTTCAGTCCAATGTGATCTCTTTTGTATAATTAATAGGCAAAGCCATCTGTGGATATGAAAAGGGTTCTAACGAAGTATCTAATGAGTATATCTAATGAATCTAAGGTTATAGGAAAACATGGATGAGATGACATGATGAAAAGTTTTGCTCAAGTTTGCGGGATCAAAACAAATTCTAAAAAACTCATGTACCTATTATTTGTATAATTAGGTACTGAAAATATGAAAAAATATTCAGCATACAAAAACAAATACTGTAAAATTCCGAGATAAAAATTCATATTAATATGTCTATGATCAATAAACAAAAATTTCAACAAAACAAAAAATAAAATTTGTATGTATACAAGAGAAAACAACAAAATATACATTTAATCCTATAAATTAAAAGTCATGAATTTGAATAGTACTCACTCCGTTTCAGAAAGATGTACATTTTAGGTTTTTCACACTTATTAAAAATATATATCAAATTTTAGTTACCAATGCATTATTTTCAGTAATCAAATATTCTCCAAAAAATTTAACCAATAAAATTTTAATAAACACAAATATGTTTTTAAAATTTACAATTTATAATTAATTTATGCATTGAAAATGTAAAACATGTATCTTTTTGGAACAATTCTTTTTTTCTAAAACATAGATCTTTTTGGAATAAATATAGTATTGTTTAACATGAAAACTCAAATATTGTAACAACAAAACATATATACACTCATCAAATATAATACTACATTACTATGAACTGAAAACTAATCAAACAAATCTGTTAACTATGAACAATAAATCAATCAATTTAATATTGTCCAAAAAATCACAAATAAAATCATAAGCTGATCATATGATTTATTTTCTTAGCTATATTTATGTTTTTTTGGTATAAAATAATGTAAACCAAACGTTAAATATTTTTAAAAGTTTTAAACTAAAAAAAAAAATTATAAGATATTATCCGCGCGTAGCGTGGAAAACAAAACTAGTATTTATATATATAATTATAAATCCAAGCAAAGTATAATAAAGGTTGTTGAATTGGTCAAAATCAAGACATTACTTTGCAAAGCTAACTTACAAGAATCTTGGAAATCAATGCCATTACTACAATTGATTCGTACGTTGGCTGACTCCTTAGATTGCATAACGTGCACTTCCTTTTGATTATAAAAGGAGAGCACTTGTGTAGAAAGCAACATACCCGAGACAATTATTATTATTTTTCTTCTTTCTCTTTGATATTTTCTTTGAGTCTGATAGTATACACAAAACTAGTTTCGCCAGGCTTCTGATAGAGTGACGCAAATCAGAAGATTTTTTTGCAGTTGTATCTTGGGACTCATTACGTTATCAAACCGTCGTACTACGGGACGTATTTTGAGTTAAGGAAAGAGATAATATCTCGCATCTGCAGTTGTATCATCCTTTTCTTAATCTTTGGTATAATTTTATCAAATTTTTTTTTTACAATATTCAGTTCTCCCTAGTTTATATAATACGGTCCCATCAAAATCGTCGGCTTCTTGCTCCACCTCGCATCATCCGCTTGTGTTTGACGGTGGCTTAGTTCCGGTTGGTTCCGGATTGTGCTTGATTTCTTCTTCTTCGCTCTCCCTCTCTTTCAAGCGATTCCCTTAGTTTTTTGTTAACAGGCACAGCGATGGTAGTTGTTTGAAATTATTGATTTGAAGATGAGATCTTTTTGGGCTTTAGTGCTCGACGTCTTTCGGTTTGTGACGTTGAAGACTACAGCGTTGTGGCTGGTGATTTTTTCACTTCCAGATCTCTTCGCGCTGGCTATTTGAACGGTGTGTCTTGTTTCCGGTTTGGTTCCGGTGGATTTCCAATTAGAGCTTCGTCGGCAACGTGCATGCGACGTGCATGCCGGTGAAGTATGGTGGCGATTCAACTTTAGGGCGCGTGTCTCCTCCTCGCTAAGATTCTAACGCGTGGAGTAGCTTGAATGGACCGTCCATCTTTCTTTGGGCTTTGTCTTTTGGTTGGACTCGTTTTGGACTTTTTGTTGTTTTTAGTTTCTGGACCGTTTTGGCCTCTCATGTACTTATTTCTGTTTATGTTTATTTAATAATACTAGATGACAAAAAAAAAGAAGACAAATATATCCAGCTGTTTTTGTACTCTAGACAAATAAATTTGAAAGACAATAATTTGAACTAAACTAAAATTATTTTAGCAGATTAAAAAAAAAGAAAATGCTGAAAATAAAACGAAAAGAGATAAAATAATCTTTGGACTTTTCTTTTCAAATGAAAAAATAGAAACATATAAAATGTCTAAAAACAGATCAAGTGACATTACGAAATATCTCATTGTATTGTGGTCTAATTCGAAACATCTTTACTAATATTCCAATATATATATACAAATTAATAAATGTTGAATACGAGTATTTTCAAGAGAAAATTATAAATTTATATCAAATTTGACACTATTTTTCAAATTTATTTTTAAATGTTAACCACTTCAATAAATATTTTAGATTTATTATAAAAACAAAATTAACCCTCATAAATTATTTATAATTGTTTAAAAACTATTTATAAAAGTATATAAATACAATCCCACCCACTAAATACTATACCCTACACAATAATTACTAGATCATAAATCTAAATTTTAAACTATTTTTGAAAAATGGTACCATGTATTTCAAACAATTTTTTTTTCAAGGCAACTTTAAGTGGAGGAAAAGATCACAAAATATATTTCTATAAAATTTGACAAATTATGTTAGATTAAGAATCGAGTTTTCAAGTCTATATTATATTATAAATTCATATAATATGGTTTAATTTCTTCTTCATATGAAACATCATACTTGAATATATATATATTAAAGAGAGCTTGATGTGAGTTAATTTATCTAGAGTTCCATGACCAAAAATCTAAATATTTCTTATATTTTTATATTTTCGTTTTGTTCTCCTCAAACAACCTATCAGTTATATCATATTGTAAATGATATATACTATTAATGAAATAGTATAGCATGTTACAAAATGTTTCCTTCTTCTTTTTCATTTTTTACCATTTTTCCGTGTTCTCATTTACTACTTTTTCTTCTTCTTTTTTTTTTTGAAGAAAAGGCTTTAATTTTCTTTTATAACACCATAAAACTGTAATAAAATATTTGATAGTTCTTTTCCTTAAAAAAAGAAAATCCTAAACAAAAGAAATTTGTATCAATTTACTATTTTTTCTTATTCGTCACCCTTCGCTCCTTTTCTCTCCTCTTTTCTTTCTTTCTCTTTTCTTTCTTCTTCCTCATCCATCACCTCTGTCTCTCTCATTATTTTCTCATTTTTCAATCCATACTTTCACTATTCTTTTTCATTCTCCCGCTTTTCGTCCTCCGTTTTTTTATAGACTTTTTCTCCGCCATTAATAAACAGTTATGTTTGTTGATATGCTATTGATATACATTAAGTGTTTTGTACTATTTAGTTAACAAATAAAATATATTATATTTTATGAGTTTCACATTTTCATTCTCACGCACACACGCTATAAGAGAAATTACGATCACTTTTGTGAGATAATTGTCCCATCTTTGGACTGAAACTGTAGAATAATTTTTTTTTAATATTTAGATCTTTTATGAATATTCCGCAAATTTCACCTATTTGTAAATGTGGAGAAAATTTTTTTGGCCTTGGAAACAACCACAATTTTTGTGCGTGGTAAAATAAATAAAAAAGTGATTGAGAAGTGTCTTTTAGGTTTTAAGGGACCTGAATGAAGGGGCGAAACCACATAGAGAGAAGTGGAGTCACTTGACCCCACAAAAATATGATAAAATATTATTTTGTATAGAAATTATTAAAGAATGTGTAGCTGAATTGGTAAAATTATGTGTCTGACCCCAAAACCCGGGTGAATTCTCTCTAATAACGCATTTACTTATTTTAACCCCAGTCAAGTTTGCTCTTGGGTCTGTCCCTGCCTGCCGGCTCTGAAATTTTGGGGGCATGTGGCTGTATCTATGTAAAAAATTTTTTTTTACAAATTTGGGGGTCTAAAATTTTTTTTTGGGAACCTATTTGTATGTAATTTTTTTCAAAAATTTCAGAGGCCTGCTGCGAATGATTCACCTAGCATGGCCCATGACCGGCCCTGCCTAAATGGAGTGATATTGTTTCATATAGTAGAAGGCTCATCAGTGGTATCATTCAATACCAGAAGCTAGATTCAAAAATAATGTGCTATCAATGGAAAATACACACAATTTCTATTGTTGGGCTTGTTAAAGTCCATGTCAAACTCTATATTATCCGATTAGTACGATATTTTCTATTTTGGGTCTAATTGGCAAGCCCGCATGGATTTACTTTTGGTTTCCTTCCCAAAAAGTATCGTACTATTAGAGTTGGATATCTCTTTATATATTAGACACTCTTTGTCTAATTCTCCAATCTTGGACTTAGTTTGTTATTTCACATCTTTTAGTTATTTTGCATCGGAAACTTTTGATCTGGTGTTGAAAAACTCTACGAATTAAACTTGAGAAATGTTAAAAATTGAAGAGAAAAATCTATAGAGGAAACAAATATTTACAACCTTAAGATCTGTAAGATCTGTATTTATACTTACCAAAAACTTTCTTTCCTTTTTACTATATTTTACTGGTGCACTAAAATTTAAATCACTTTTAGAACCAACACTTAGAAAATGCAGTCAATCACCCCATGTTTTAGGGGGTGGACATTTTACCCGATATGTGAACCCATATCCGAATCCGATCCGATAAATCTAAACCGAAATCCGAATCGAAGTAATAAAATATTCCAACAGGTATTGAATTAGGAGAGATTGGATATCCGAACGGAAATATCCAAACCCGAATGGATATCTGAAGTAGTAAAAAAACCAACGGGTATTGAATTAGGAGATATTGGATATCAAAACCCGAACGGGTAATATCCGAACCCGAATGGATATCCGAAGATAACCGAACATATGAATACTTGACTCTATATTTCTAGTTTACTTCTCTAATTTTATTCAAAATATTTATATTTGATGTTGCACATGGCTCAAAATCAGATAATATACATATATATAATTATGAACAAAATCATATGCTACTCACTTAAAATACATATCAAGCTCTTGTTTCTTACATTAACAAAAGTTGTATCCAAAATTTTACAATAACAATTAAATTAGTGTCTTTCTATTTTTAAAATTTTATCTTCAAACCTATTAATAGTTTATTCTATTAAAAATTAGAATACCAATTAAATAAAAGTATATATTTTGAATACAAAAAATTTAAACAATGAATAATTTAACTTTTTTCCTTAATAATCTAAATATCCGAACCCGACCCAAGATAGCTGAACCCGAACTTAAAATACTTGAATCCGATCCGCAATGTAGAAATACCTGAATGGGTTCTATACCTCTATATTGAAATATCCAATCCGAACCCCCAAACGCATATATTATTAATAAGAAATTTATGATCTATTATATGTGTTACAAATCCTATTTCATATGTTCATTTTCAAGTTAGATTCAACAAAGTATATAGAAATTAACATATCAGTAGAACCTCTATAAATTAATACTCAATAAATTAATAATTTCTATAAATTAATAAATTTTGTTCATCCCAACTTGTGCCGGTTCAAACTTTGACACAAATCGATAAAATAATAAGATAATAATTTTAGAGTTTTTTTATGTAAATATATGGTCTCATTAAAATTATAAATTAATAATTATATATATACATATTTTATATAAACAAAAACATATTATTATATTATTATTTTTTATATTCACAATGAAATTATCTTTATATTTTCTTAACACTTAATATATTTTTGATGAGATTTAGTAATAATATATCTAAAACCACATTTAAGTTCTATGCAATATTATAAAATTAATATAAGTGTCAAATTTCAATAAATAACAATTAATGTCTATACACTAAAATCAATTATTTTTCTTATCTTAGAATAAATATATCTTAAAATAAAAAATCTAAATAAGAAATTTTATGTAAATTAATATATGTATAAATTAATAAAATTTTAAAATTCTAATATTATTAATTTATAGAGATTTTACTGTGTATATATATAGAGAATGCCCTAACAAGGTCATAATAATTTTTGCCTAATGTGACAGAACTTTATTGACTAAACCTTTTCCGATGATGAAAATAACTAAGAACATATATGATAAATAAAAATATGCAATTTAATCAAGTGGTAATGGTCTAGCGATTTTTGTTGCAGGAGAAATTGCTCTGTATGTGTAAGTTCAGAGATCAATTTTCTTCAAATGTGAAATTATCTAGCTACTCACATTTGACTAGTCCATATGATAACTTGTTTTACACCTATTAAAAAAAACACGATGAATTGACTATTTGATAGCAATATTCATCTTTGGGAGATTAATCGGGTGATAAATGTCCATATCACTTTTTATATTAATCGGGTGATAAAAAACGATGCAAGTAGTAGTTTGTAAATTATATCATCCAAAAGAATTAATTAATTTTACAAGGTGGTAGGGGGTAAATACACTGACAAAGACAGTTGTTATCTTTGAATACGAAACTACAATATTCAAGATTAGACAGAACTAGCATTCCCACAATAATAAACGCAATAATCAAGATTGCGTTTACTACATTTTTCCCTTGTAAACACAACTAACATTCGCACTCAATTCGTTAGGTTACGATATCAAAGATTGGACGTTCATAAGAAAAGAGGAAAAAAGTTACCACTTAACAAGCGTACAAATTGGTTTCCTCTTCCTCATCCTATAAAAGTACGGGCAAATGTTTTTTTTGGAAAAATCGCATTTTAAACACTCAGAGTATCAATTTCTATCATTTTAAACACCGAAGTTTTTTTGACTAACACTTTAAACTTTCAAAGCGACATTTTTATCATAATAAACCTCCAACGACGTTTTCCAGTCCATAGGTGATCAGTACTGTTTATTTTACAGGTTAAAATGATGACGTGTCAATTTTTTTTCTTAAAAATAAAAAATAAAATAAAAATACAGAAACATTCATATAAAATTGGAAAAAATTATAAAAAATTCAAAAAACAGAAAAATTAAAATTTCAAACTTTAAAATAAATAAAAATATTAAAAATTCAAAAAAATCAAAAATAAGATCTAAAATTAAAATGTCAAATTTAAAAACGAAAATAAAATTTTTAAAATTCTAAAAATTCTAAAATAAGATCAAAAATAATTTGAAAAATAATAATTTGAAAATTTTCTTTATTTATTTGTATTTATATATTTAGAGCATAAGAGTCTTTTGCATCTTTAATAAAATATTTTTGGTCATTTTCTTTCTTAGAAAATCTTTTTGGGACAAAACTCAATATAATCTATTTGAGAGAACTATTAGCCCTGCGTGTGGTCACCATCAATTAACATGGGGTGAAATTGCCCCCCTCCCCCGAGATGCTTTTTGCGAAGTGTACTTAGGCGCTAGTCGGACTATATAAGGTGTTTGGATATTCGGATTATCAAAAAAAAAAATTTGATGGTAGCAAGTTTTGATATATTGTTTTTTATGGCGGCAAGTTTTGATATCATCATAAGTAACAGTCACTTTAATTGGATGAAATTTTAAAATAAATATATTTTTTTTGGTTAAATATTTACAATTTTTTTTACAATTTTAATTTTAAAGTTTGAAGTTTTAATTTTAGATCTTATTTTTGAATTTAAAAAAAAAATTAAAAAATTTCTTTTTTAAATTTGACATTTTAATTTTAGATTTTATTTTTGAATTTTTAGAATTTTAATATTTTATTTTTATTTTTAAGTTTGAAAATTTAATTTTTATGTTTTTTGAATTTTTAGATTTTTTAAAACTTATGTTTTGAATTTTTTTACAATTTTTTTACAATTTTTCCCAGTTTTATTCGATTTTTTCTGTATTTTTTTGTATTTTTATTTTTTATTTAAAAAAAAAAAGAAACCGACACATCATCATTTTGACCTGTAAAATGAACACTACCGGTCGTCTATGAACAGGAAAACATATTTGGAGATTTATTATGATAAAAATGTCACTTTGAATGTTTAAATTGCTAGTCAAAAAACTCTCGTGTTTAAAGTGTTAGTAAGTTACACTCTCAATGTTTAAAATACAATTTTCCCGTTTTTTTTTATAGTTATGAAGTGTATTGTACAACGTGAAAAGGACTGTAGCTTGTTCCCTTCGATTTGAAAGCAATTTACAAGTGGCTTTAGACGTTCACCAAACGCCGTTAATTTCTAAAAGCTCTATAAGAACAGCGATATGCTTTTCAACAACATGCAATTTGTTTAAGAAACCATGTTGCAATTAAGGTCAAACAAATAATAATAAAATATCAAACCATATCTAATCAAAACTTAATGCTTGACCGGGTCACAACATGTGCAACAATCCTTGCAACTCAACCTGCATCAACATCTTAAACATTCACGAATCAAAATCACCGTAGCTAGTTATCAAACTTTTTCATCTCAAATTTTCCATTAACAGATTCCATCTTGATCTATCTTTCAAATTTAAGCAATACAGATCAACCTTACAACCTCAAAGTCAAAACGGATCGAACCTTATTCTCTACACTGAGAACCTGGCTCTGTTTGGGTATTCGATCTAGTTTCTTCTTGATTGTTTTTAGGTTCAATCTTAGCTTGATTGAGCTGATCTCAATTTAGCAAGTGAAAGAACTCAAGAAAACAATTATACGCATAAGAGATTTGTTCATCCGGACTTTGTTTCTTACTGTTCGGGGAGAGATCAAAACTCTCAAACCTTGATTATTGATTGATGTGATACCTTATTGCTTCCAGACTTGAAATGAATGTATTCGGTTAACCAAAAAAATAGACCATTTTTCTTCCGGTAAAACTACACGACACTAGCCTTTACATATTTATTTGAGATTATAGAGCCGACATTCTGCCCCTTAAGACCAAACCAAACTACCCGAATAAAATCGAACCGATTATTTAATTTGGTTTCAATTTTCCAGTAACCGACCGTACTGAAATCCAAATTACCCAAATCGAACCGAAGCTACCCGGATGTCCCAAAAACCGGACTCGTCTATATTCTTCTAACGAAAGTCTCCGAGAATTCGATTCGATTCGATGAAGGCTTCTCGAGTCTTGGCGGCGAGGGTTGGACCGGCGATAAGGAAGCAAGTGTTAACCATAACGGACGAAGCTGCCTCTAGGGTTCATCATCTCTTGCTCCAGAGGCAAAAACCTTTCCTCCGATTGGGCGTTAAAGCAAGAGGCTGCAACGGTTTATCATACACTCTCAATTACGCACACACAAACCATTGTCTTGATTTTTTAGTGGACAAGGCCACGTTGCCTCCAATGGGATGTTTCTTGTTTACTTGAATACATAGTTTGAGCTTATTTGGTTTATAGATGCTTGCCTCTTGCTATGTTGATCATCACATGTTGTTTATAGACTCTGATCCCCGCGAGAGTATTGTTATCAGATGAGAAAGGGATATTCGATGAGCTGGTGGAGGAGAAAGGTGTGAGGATCCTTGTGGAACCCAAGGCTTTAATGCATGTGATTGGAACAAAGATGGATTTCATAGATGATAAACTAAGGTTTGCAAACTCTTGTCACATTTAACTGTAACAATATTTTTTTTAATATTTCTGTTTGTTTAATTGCAGATCAGAGTTTGTGTTCATCAATCCGAACTCGCAAGGTCAATGCGGGTGTGGTGAATCTTTCATGACGACATCTACTTCCTCGAGTGCTAAACAGAGTGGATAGTGTTGGCTGCTGCACTATCATATACTATTATCACATTGTTACTATATAATCAGAGTCGTTGATTGGAAACAAGTCTGGTCGCTGCTCATAGATATTCCTGAAGCTTGTGATTTGTGGAGATCAATTAATGTATTCTTTAGAACACAAAGTTATAATAAAATGTTGGATTATGTAAAAAGTAACTGAACGTAGAATCAGGAATTTCGCTATATTGATCGATCTGTGGGTGGGTTATGGGATCAAAACCCCTTCGTCTCAAAAAGCTGCCTCTTCATAGTTGATATTTGTTCCAGTGAAGGAAGTTTAAGGCAGGTTTTGGTTGAAGTTACTTTTAACGTTCAGACAAAAGCGTTACTAAACACAAAGAGTGGAAACCTGTAATATATTTTGGATGCAGTGCGAATAGCTTAATTTGTTTTTGCAACGTATAATGATATGGTGTGGATTTTAGAGAAAATGTTTTAGAGATTTAGAAAGCTGTTGAATGGAGTAAATGGAGATACTAATACCAAAGATGAGATTCTAAAGACAAACTTCAAGGAAAAAAAGCTGCATAGACAAGCTCATGCCTGTTGATTTAAGACAATACTTGAATTACTCAAAAAGTAAGAAAAATCAAACAAGTTGCAGGAACCAACATAATAATAACAAGATAAAAGAAATATTGCATTGTATCACAAGCTAACAACACCACTCCTTAATCGTTGAAGCTGAGTAACAGAACCAGGTCTCTTCTTCCTCCACCACCAGAAAGCCTCAACAGAAGCTACACTCACCACGACCGCCACAACGACCACCGGAAAAAGGGCCACCGACATTAAGACTACTAGGACCATATCCACGACCACGAACAAAAGGACCAAACGGGCTGTTAGTAGTGGTGGTCGCCTTTTTAGTATTTGCTTTATAATTTCTCTGGACAGGCTCTTCTTCATCATCAGAAGAAAATGATTCATCTACAGACATGTTGTCTGCCTCGGCCGCCTTCACAGTGCCAGTTTTCATCGAGGCAGCAACTAATTCGTTATTATTTAAACTAACCGATGAGATCAACATATCCACTTTTTCTTCGATCTCCCGAAGACGACAGTCCACCTTCTCTTCGATCTTCTGAAGACGATGATCCACCTTTTCTTCCATCTTCTCTAGACGATCAACCAATCCTTTCAACATCTCTATCACATCAGGTGTTTTTTTCTCGGTTATGTCTATCTTATGTTTCTCCAAACCATCTCTCGGCTCTCTGTTCACTTCATTTAGATGCGCCGTGGCCTTGATCGCATTCGAAGCTGCTCCAGACGGGGTGGCGGATTCTTTGTCCATTGAGAATATGAGAAGAGCGAATCTATAGGTTACAGAGCCAAAGCGGAGATCGGCAAAAGACCTAGACGAAACTGGTATTATAAAGAGTCTTATATTGAGGTAGCGTGCATCGTAAGTCCTAATGTATTTTGGTTTTTAACTTTTATTGATGTAGCGTGCATCCTAAGTCCTAATGTATTTTGGTTTTTAATGCAGCGTGCATCTTAAGTCCTATTGTATTTTTTTGTTTTACTTTGTTGTTTTTTCTTATTTACCTTTTTCGATTCTTGATGATTATATTGGTATTTTCCTTTATTATATTACAAACCAAAATTTATTTTATCTATCTTATTAAAGTAGAAGTACTTTAAACCATTCTGTTTGGTAACATATGTAGCAGTTAAAAAAATATAGTGTTGTTTGAAAACATAGATAGCAGTAAGTTAGAAAATAAATGGGCTTATGCTATTAAAAAAATTGGAAGTCCATTATATTATATTAAAAAGTAAAGGGTTTATGTTACTTGATATACATATTCAAATCAAAATAATAATTTAAAATTGATTTATATCAAAAATTCATTCAAAAATTCAAAAATTGATTTTTACTAACATATTTTCCAATAACCATTATAAAAATGTTTTCAATATATATAAGAAAAATACAATATAAAGCCTAATTTCAAACACCAACTTAAATTATGATTTTTATATTTCACATTGAAATTTAAAAATATAATATATGTGATTATTTATATGATTGTACGTATAAAATATTATTAATTATAAGATTACTTATTTGATGG
>NC_027756.1:7667384-7697375 GCF_000695525.1 Brassica oleracea var. oleracea
ATATTATTAATTATAAGATTACTTATTTGATGGTACGTATAAAATATAATTAATTATAGGATATATAATAGTGATTAGAAGTGGGCGTTCGAGTTCGTTTTCAGGTCTGTTTGGGATTTCGTGTTCGGTTCAGATCTTTGAGGATTCGGTTCGGATTTGGATAACCAATTTAAATTAATTTAAAAAAATTAAAATTTATTATATTTTTTAAATTTTAAAAAATCTATAAACAATAGTATATATTACATATAAATTTGAATAACATATGTCAGAGTACCTAACTTAACATATAAACTGTTTTGGTTTAAATATTTGGATAGATAATTAATAATTATTTAAGTATTTTGGAGTTTTGAGTATATTTTACCTATTTTAGATATTTACGTTGATTATTTGTATATATTTTCAAGTATTTAAACGAACTTAAAAGTATCATATATATTCTGGATGTTTTTATATATATTAAATCTAAAAATAATTAATATATATAAGTATATAAATCTATTTTGGATACCCAAAATACTTCGGTTCAGATCGGATTAGGTTTCAGTTCTTCAAATACCAAAATTCTGAATGATTCGGATATTTAATCAATTTCAGTTCTGATTTGGTATTACTTATTGGGTTCGGTTCGGTTCTTCGAATTCGAGTTTTTTGTCCAACCCTTAATAGTGACATAAAAAACAAAATCTAGTTCCATTTTAAATTCCCACTAGGTTAAATTTTATAATTTAGGATATAAAAAGGTAAATAATTTTTATGGAAAATTATGTCTTGAAATATGGAAACTTCAATATGCTGAAATATGGAAAGTTCTCCATTTATTAGAAGTTTTCCATTTTATCTAGAGGTATGAGGAAAACCATGCTTGGAAAATCTTCCAAGCAGGAGAAGAAAGTAGATGTCCTTCTCTAAGAAAAATGAATGATTTCTTGGATTAATTATTTCCAATAGTTTTTCTCTTATCTTTCGATTTCATGAGTGAAGTCGGGAGATTACATGTGCACTATGGTCGACTAGAGTCATACATTTTCAGCAAGTGTAGTATGAAAAGGATGTCATTTCTTGGAACTTTTTTGGGTTATCCTGGCCTGGACCGTGTGGAAACTCAAAATTAAATATCTCACTATGCGAAGGTGGAAGCGATTGTCGTACTTTATGTTGTTCTGGCCAGAGCCGCTATGAATTTTAGCATATTCGTTCCTGGGATGGTCAAAAGATCGTCAAAGAGCCCCTGAAAGTTGGCGAAGCTTCCGGTTTTCCCATGTTTTGGCGGTGTGTAGTTAATATTTCTGACGCTTGGAACCCTGAGCTGTTATTTCTTACTATTCCTGACCAATATGTTTTTGTCATTGTCTACAGTTGTTTCCCACCCGGTGTCGTCTGAAGGGGAGACATCAGTGATGGAGGCATTAAGCCTTCCAAGTAGGTGGAGATGAGTATCTTTTTTGGTGAGTCCGGAGGCTCTGCTTCGCAACCGTATATGGGGTGAGTTTTCTTTTCCTAAGGTTGGTCACCTCCTTTCATATTATCTATCTTATCTGTTGACAGGGAGTAAGCTCTAAATTCCCGTAGAGGCTGTTTATGATGAGTACCAGAGGATATGAACCAAGATCGGCACTCTCCTTGGTCTCCTGTCTTCTTCACTGGACCCTTTTCTTGGCTTCTCTCAAATTATATCTATCTCTTTGTTCTCACCGACACTTTCTTCTAGCTTTTCTCACCTCTTTCGTTCTTCTCTGATCATAGCAGTTATATTTTCATTTAAGAAAATATCAATAAAGTAAGGTCAATCTTCTTTCTTTTCCTTAGAAGTAGTTGAGAGAATAAGATCAGCATTTACCTATACGAAAAAGTTAGGTCCTTTAATGTAAACTTTTTATATTTCTTCATATTTTATAGTTCTATTTGGGCCAATCTATCTAGTTTTATCAGCCGTGTCAGAAGCAGATACAAAAGCTGATGGCACATGGCAGCAAAACTATCAATTTTATTTTGACCTAAAGACAGATGATTTAGGTGATACTATGCTGTCTGTTAATGCTCATCGTGTATCTTCTTTAAACCCAATTTGCTTATTTTATTATCTTAAAATGTCTTCGAATATTCAAGTGTCTCTCTCTTGATTTTGTGTTTGTTTGTATCTGATAGTAGTTGCAGCATAAGTTTTTTGACTTTTATGAGGGTGATCGGTAGTTGCTATAGGTGATGTCCACAACCCTATTTATTTCTAAAGCACCAAATTCAGAGCAATCAAGCTTTAATTTTTTTTTTGAAACCACAGCTCTTAAAATAACCTACAGCTGTACAAGTGTTCTGAAGAGCCAAATATCCAAAGCAATTTTTAGTGCTTTCCATAAAATTTTACAGCAATAAAATCTAAAAACACAGCAAAAAGTTTACAGATTTTTTTCTACAGCAAAAATTTTAAAACTACAGCCATTACCAATCAAACCCTAAATCTCTCTTACTTCCCTACAAAAATAGTATTCTTAAAGAACAACTGTAAGCCGGGACAGAATAGCCTAGTGGTAAAACACTAGAGTGAACTGGATCCCAAGGCACACGGGTTCGACTCTTCCGGGATTCCAGAGAGCGTCCAGTGAACAAAAAAAAAAAAAAAAAAGAACAACTGTAAAGTCTTGATTTATATTTGTTTATATTATAGCGAATAAGCCATTAATTCCTCTGTAATTCGCATTTCGTATTTAGTTCTTTGCACATAGGAAGAAAAGGAAAATCGCAGTGGAGAAAAACAAAAATGTGGATAATGTGAATTTGAAGCAGAGGAATATTGTTTTGGTTGGAATTAAAATTGATGAAAGTGACAAAGAGATATTGCAATGGACACTTGAAGAAGTTGCAGAACATGGAGATTGTGTTGTTGTTGTTCATGTTTGTTCAACTTCTTCTCTTCCTTGTTAGTTAGTTATTTATAGTTACTCTTTAGTCTTAACTAAGTTTTATGGAACTTGGATGATATGATTCAGGTCGTGCCTTGAAAAACAAGTCATCATTGGATGGGTACTTAGAACTTTACAGTGAATTCTACTCAACAAAGAAGGTAGCTTCACATCTTTTTACGGGTTTATTTCGAGTAAAGACAAGATTTTGACAATTGGGTAACAGAGAATATTTGGGGTTTGAGAACAGATTGAGCTCAAAGGAGAAGTTTTGAAGGGAAACTCAGTACAAGGGGTTTTAGTTGAAGAGACAAAGAGATACAACGCTATGTCCACTATTGTTGGAGTTAAACATCAAAGAAAGTTAGGGTGAGAACTAAACATAGGGAGAAAAGTTTACATATAAAAATTGATATTCTCTTACTAATTTTATATATGTTTTATAAGTCTTAAAGTAGCTAAAGGCTGCGCAAAAGAGCTTCCGCCAACAACTGATGTTTTTGGCCATCTACAGAGGAAATATATTCTTTTACCAACCACCTCTTGGTTCGTTGGTTCTATTTACATCATTCTTTAAACTGGTTGACAGAAATGGTTTTTGTTCTTCTTGCAGCTCAAAATACAAGTCCAACACCAAGTTCTGAGCTTTATGATGGGACTCTCAGACAAAGACATCGAACTGAAAACCGAAGAATCGACAATTAAAAGCCGAGTTCTCGAGATAACAAGCCAAGAGAAGAGGAGGGTTTCGGGTAGATCGCTTTCTCTTCCACATGTAGATGTAATGGACCAGAAACCAGGTTGGCCGTTGCTAAGAACAACCACTTTAGCTACTCCTGTGGTTCAACATCAGACTCGAAAAGTATCAGTTGTCAACTGGGTCATGAGCTTGCCTGAACGGTTTCCAAATCTGACTTCTCAACAAAGCTTTTGCGATTCACAACTTAAAGACATACTAAAGGAAATAAACAAATGGTTTAGCTATGATGTTCTTAAGACAGCAACATCTGATTTCTCTTCAGGTACTATCTTACACCTCTGTTATTTTTTCTCTTCTCTAAGTCACTTTATGTGCATCTGATTCTTGTTTTTTCTTTTATTACAGAGAATCTAATCGGAAAAGGAGGATGTAACGAAGTCTACAAAGGGGTTCTTGAAGATGGGAAAGAAGTTGCGGTGAAAATCTTGAAATCATCTGGTAAAGAAGCAGTGAATGATTTTGTTCAAGAAGTGAAAATAATCTCTTCTTTGAGTCACCAAAACATCTCTCCTCTGGTCGGTATCTGCGTTTGGTATAACGACCTAATCTCGGTTTACAATCTCTCATCCAGAGGAAGTTTAGAGGAAGCCCTTCAGGGTTAGCACAATACTACTCCACTCTTTAAACCATCTTTGACACAACATATATTAAGCATGGCTATTTAATTTCTGAAGGTAAGCATGTATTGGGATGGGAAGAGAGATTCCAGATAGCTATTGGATTAGGGAAAGCTCTTGATTATCTTCATAACCAATGTTCTAATCCTGTGATCCACAGAGATGTTAAATCTTCCAATGTTCTCCTCTCAGATGAGTTTGAACCTCAGGTATTTGAGAACTAGTGACTCAGAACTCGTAAAATATATTAACAAACTCATAACCATTTAAGACCTTTCTTGTGAGAAAAGCTTTCGGATTTCGGGCTTTCGATGTGGGGTTCAAACTCTTGTGGATACACAATACAAAGGGACGTGGTGGGGACGTTTGGATACCTAGCTCCTGAGTACTTCATGTATGGAAAAGTCAGCGATAAAGTCGATGTTTATGCCTTTGGTGTAGTTTTGCTTGAACTCATATCAGGAAGAACTACTATTTCGTCTGATAGCCCAAGAGGACAAGAGAGTTTGGTCATGTGGGTAAGTGTTGGTTTTTTGGTTACTTGTAGCACAAGAAACCTACATTGAAACATAAAAAGAGATTACTTGGGTTGCAGGCAATACCGATGATTGAAAAAGGCGATGCAAAAGAGCTCTTGGATCCGAACATTCCAGGGAGTTTAGATGAGGCACGGTTTCAGAAAACGGTTCTTGCTGCTAGATGTTGCCTTACAAGAGCAGCTACTCACCGTCCCAATATCAGAGAGGTTATAACTGATTTCAAGTGTTGGATCCTCTGCTCTAGCAATGAATTGCACCAAGATCTAACCATTTGGTCTAATTTTTATTTACATTTCTGCAGATACTCAAGCTGCTAAGAGGAGAAGATGAGGTAGAGAAATGGGTGAAGAAAGTGGAAGAAGATGAGGACAGTTTCGATGACGATGAGGTTTACCCAAACTCGAACAAAGATTTACACTTGAGCCTCGCGATGCTGGGCATCGAGGATATTGACTCGGTTTCAGTCGGCAGCATGGAGAGAAGTAACCGTAGCATATTTTCTTCCTCTTCCTCGCAGGAGCTTCAGTCTTAATTAGGGAGTGTGCTTAGTGTCTCGAGTTTTCTCAGAGATATCAAGCTGGATATAAGTACTCTGACTTGGCTTTTGCTACTACCATTGCGGAAAAGAAATGTTTTTTCTTAAGAAAAATCATTGAAACTATAAATAAAAATATACTCAACCAGTTACAAAATAGATTATAAATATAATTAGTTATACAATTTTTGATAAATTCAAAAATTACCCGAAATATAACAATATCTTATAAATTAAAATATCAAAAATTCATTAAAACATCTTATATTTCACAAATTAGATATATTAATAGTTCTAAAAGAGGATGTGTTCTACAATTCTTGTATATTACGAAATCTCTATAAAATTATTTGAGATCTTAGTCTCTTACGTGTCGTATTCATGTTAATTACCACAATAATCAGTTACATTAGATATTTTTAAGAATTAAAATTATGTAATTGTCACTATTAACATTGCTATTTTAGTTTTTATAAATAACTTTTATTTTATTTTTCTAAATATATATATATATATATATATATATATATATAAAAGAAAATATTTCCAAAATGATCTGGCGTGTTTTTTTTTTTTTTTTTAAAGTCAGCAATATATAAGTACTTGATTAGTAAACATTAGTTTACATATAATTACTTTTAAACTTTGTTGTAGTTTCTTCTATCCTTAGTATGAAACAACATATATCAAGTTATATAAATTTTTATAATATATATTTAAAATTAAGAAAAATAATCAAACTAAATGGAAAGAACAAAACTATTCACATTTTAGCCTAAATATATAAGAAAAACAGTTATAATTTAGAAAAAATTGTTGCAATTCAATATGTTTAAACATAAATAATTAAACTGGTCTAAATTTTGGTAAGTGAAAACATTTTTAATCTCTCATAAGTGAAAACGAAACATTAATCAATTATTATGATTTAGTTATTTTATAAAAATCAAAATTTGTAACTTTTGATAGTAAATTAATAATGAATATAGTAATCAATATTTGTATCATGTTTATGTTCTTATGCACCGACAAAATATCTAGTTATTTTGTAAATATTTATACACTTAGTGAGCCACCTGGTAAAATTTTTAAAGATGTAAATCATAGCTAATTATATTCGTGGTTTTTATACCCTTTTTCACTTTAAAATTACGTAAGTTATGCAAGTCAACACAAGTATTGTCAAAATCGTTCAGTTTCCATATGTGTAATTTTGGGTAATCATGGCACCGATAGTATATATTAAGAAAATAAAAATGTTGACTGTTTAGAGAAAAATCTCTGCAACTTGTTCGTACGTCCATGTCCTTCCGCCATCTGTTAACACGCTTCTTATCATCAAATGCACTAGTTGCCTTTTCGTCTCTAGGGCTTCCTAATATCATCGCCTCTTTCACTCTTAAAACCCTTATCGCCGATTCTCCTCTCAAGCTTCTCAGTTCCAGATTTTGGGTTCGTAATAGCGATTCTACTGCACTTCTGGTGAAGTTCTTTCACTTGATTCGAGTTTAAAGGGTACGAAATTGGTAATTGGATCTTTAAAATTCTTCTGAATTGCATCAGCCGATTATTAGAGATATTGATAATTGGATGCTTCACTTTCATCTGAATCGTTTGAATTTGTGTGTTTCCCTCTGTGATTAGGTCTTGAAAGCTCGAGTCTTGTTTGGTTTCAAGCACAACTGTATCCAGAAAGTGTCTTAATTTTTGTTTGGTAATAAGATCAAACAAAAAGAGTTGAACAAGTTGCTGTAATAATGGATGACGGTGAGCTCGAGTTTCCACCTAGCAGCAGTTCCATGGATTCTTTCTTGGAGGAGCTTCTCAAGGACTCTCATGCTTGTACCCACACTCACACTTGTAACCCTCCCGGACCAGAGAACACGCATACACACACATGTCTCCATGTCCACACCAAGATCCTTCCTGCTGCTCAGAGCGACGACAAAGAAACTACCGATGACACGTCGGAGTCTTCAGGGAAGAAGAGCAAGAAGAGGCCTTCGGGGAACAGAGAAGCGGTTAGAAAGTATAGAGAGAAGAAGAAGGCTAAAGCGGCTTCCTTGGAGGATGAAGTGGTGAGGCTCAGGGCTGTGAATAATCAGCTGATGAAGAGGCTGCAAGGTCAAGCTGCGCTGGAAGCCGAGGTTACGAGGCTCAAGTGTTTGCTTGTGGATATAAGAGGAAGGATAGAAGGAGAGATTGGTGCCTTCCCTTATCAAAAACCGCAGCCTTTCTCGTATAGGATGCAGCCTTGCAATATGCCGTGCGATGTTGACGACTTGTACTGCCTTCAGAATGGGAACAGTGGAGAAGGTATATTGATGAATGGGCTAAATGGTTGTGAGTTTGACCAGCTTCAATGCTTGGGTGATCAGAATCTAGCTGGCTGTAGTAATGAAAATGGAACATTCAATGTGGATGCATCTGGTGCTAATAAGAGTAAAGGTGAAACTATAACACCTTAGGATCTATTTAGTAGAGGTACTTTTAATACAGTTTTCTTTTATGTTATGATCTCTTGAACTCGTGGTGTTTGATCTTGTTTTGCAACAGGTGGGACATGTGCAGCTAAAGCAGTTTAAAGTATCATCATCAATCATGTAGTGCTATTAATTTTCACAAGGCTATAGTTATTGTTTTCCAATAAGTAGTAGAGTTCAACTGCATCACCAGCTCTCTTCAGGCCCCCCTTTGTGCTATTATCATTTTTTATAGTCTCTTTTTGTTTCTTCTCATGTAATTGCATTTCCTTGTTGAGCTAGTAGCAAGACTTGTTAATATTCAAATCGAATTATGCCCAGTGATCTTGCCGTTTGGTTTTGTATTTTGGTTCTTTATGCTCTTATGTTGTGAGATTATAATGATTCTTAAATCTAACAATAAGCAGGTTCAGTATTAACACAGCAACTGAACTGTTGCAGGCTCCGTTTTGGATCTAGAGTCTAATTTTAGCCACAAAGTCAAATTTTGCAACAGAGAATTCATAAGAAATCAACAAAATCTAAACATGGTACATTACGAAACAGAGATGCCATAATACAGACAAAGATGGTTTTTTAGACACTATTGTCTTGAGTAATGGAGAGACCAATTAATTTCTTCATTTTTCATGACTGTTTGATGTCCTCATCGATCTCATTTTCATCTTCATCTCGATAGATGCTCTCCGCCATTTGCCAGACCTGAAGACTGTTGTCTTCTGCTACACTTGCAATGACCCAAGGCTCGTTTTTGTTCCAAGCAAAATCTGATATCTTAGCCTTGTGGCCACCGTGAGAAAAGAGCAACTCTGGTGGACCATCTTCTGCATCCAACTCTATCTCAAGCTGCTCTTCTCCAACCCTGTCAAAACAAAAGACGCCTTACTCAACGTTGACCAATCTTCAGAATAAAAAAATCTATATTCAGAGTTCTTCTGTAATTGAGATGATGATTGTACCTGTTCAGGTCCCAGACCATCAGCCTTCTGTCTTCACCGGAAGATGCAAGCACTGTTTCATGGTTAGGATCCCACTCCACTTGGAAAACCTCTCCCCTGTAATCAGAATATTTCATTTAAAATGGTGGATGTTCACAGCAAACGGCACTCAGTGAACATCTATAAACCTTTGGTTTTTAAGACAATAATATAGATTGTGCAGGGAATGTAAGAAAATGTAAAAGAACATACTCGTGGCTGCTCAAGACGTGCAATGGCACATTCAGCTTCCGGAGGTCAAACAAGGCAACAGTTGAGTCTGACGAAGCTGTTGCTAAAACCCATTCATTGAACGGATTGAAAGACAAATAGTTCACCTGAGAACACACAATAAAGCAACTAAGCATGACATCTGGCGACCATAACTACAGAACACACAATTTGCCACTTCCAAATTCTCACTCAAGTCACTAGATACTAAAGTATGGGATTTTACCTCTTTCTCGTGAACTTTCACTTGGTGTTGCATTTGGTTTGTCCGCGTGTCCCATATCACCAATCGACCATCATCACCAGCAGAACCAAAAAGGTTCTCGTTCTTCATGTGCCACGCTACATCTTCCACAGCGCATTCATGCCCCTAAACCCCATAACATGATAGCAAAATCAGAAGCAGAAAAAAATCACCGTCTTCTTGAAGCAAAACAGGAGTACTGTTCAGCTTACCTCGTACACAAACATTGCATTCAGAACCTTATCTTGCGGTGTAGCTGAAACATCCCAAAGGCATATCTTCTTATCCTGCGAACCACTCAGAAGATAACCTTCCTTGAAGGGGCTCCAAGACAATCCATACCCTTCCATGTCGTGTCCCAGTAGCCTCAGATCAGGATCACAATCACTAGTCTGAGGCTTCGAAGCGTGCTTGGCGTAATCAAACAAAAACACCTCACACCCACTCGTCTTCGCACCGACAAGAGTGGGCTTTTGAGGCATGCAACGCGCTCTGTTCACTTCTCCATCGACACGTATCTTCTGCCTAATCTCCACCTACCAACAAAGAACACGATTAGAGGAACTGAAGTTGAACAGAAACAGAGCACTAGTGCTCAAGAGATGTGAAAATGAATATTATTTCTGTCAAGTGTAAAATGAAGGTGCACAAGTGATTTATATAAACACGTTGTTTCATCGAACACATGGTGCGCATACAACACTCAGCTACTATGAAAAATCGAATACCTTAGGGACTATGGGATCTTGATTTGTTCCGCCTAACCCTGGCTCGGCGTCGGGAGTTGGGATGACGGCGTCGGCGACCATGAGGAAATCTTGAGCATCGCCGGAAGTGTGGGTTCCGAGGATGAGCTTGTGGACGCCGAAGTAAGGATCCGCCGCGTAAGGGGAAGGGGGAGATGGGACCCAGTGGACGGTGAGAGAGGGCCACTCGAGAGGGTTAGAGATCATAAGATCGTAGAGGAATGGTGTGTTCTTCTTCCATATAGAGAAATCCTCCTCTACCTGATCCATTCCAGCATCCTCCTTACTACCTTCATCTGCCATCTCTCTCTCTCTCTCTCTCTTCTCTCAATCTAGAATCGACTTCTCTCTCTCTCTTAGTCTCTTTGATCTGTGTGTCGAGGGTTTTCTCTGTTCTATTTTCCCGCCAAAGAGATGCGGAGAGACGGCGGTTTGCGATGTACATGCGAGTTGTCTGAGCTTTCTTCAAATGGACGATGTGCCGTTTTTTGGTTGAAGTCCAGCATGCATGTGTTCTGTATTATTTCGAGTTATGAATTTATGGGCTTTCATAGCCAAGACCCACACTCTTAATTAAGTTTGTAATATTGCAATATGGTCCAATTTTTGGTATCTTACAAGTTCGCATTTTGCTGAACGACAATGATTTGAAATAGAATTTCTTATGCTCTAAGTTTAATGCCATTTATGTAATGACATAATCATGATGTTAATAATGGGTAAAAAACAATAAGTTTACTCAAAACCAGTAAAATTTGAAACTCTTAACCTGTATTTTTAGTATTTAATTTGGTCAGATACTAGTTTGTAAATTAGCTTATCAGGTTTACTCTATTTAATTTCTGGGTATTCTAAGTATTTTGTTAAAATTTATTATTAAATAAAACGACTGTGTTTTATATTTATCTTAAAACCTAAATTTTATCTTTCGCGACACTTCGACTATAACCACAATTCTCAAATCAAAAAATCAAAGATGCTTTTGGCGACGATTCCGACATAGGCTATGCGGCAACGATTCATGTTTTCTGGTGATAAGGGTTCTTGAGTTTTCTGACAAAGAAGTTTTGGTTTGGCTCATTGCTTTCTAGGTGATACGGTTTCATTAGTAAAATTAAATTTTCTCTTGTGATAAATTTTTTGTCAATTTAGATCTTGTTGCTTATGTTCTGGTTGTAGATTTTATTCCATGTGTTTTGGTGAGAAATGAGAAATGAGGTTTTGTATGTTGGTTGATTTATTGAGTCTAGCTTTGAAACATTTCAAACTTTCTCTCTGAACTCGGAAGAATGTGTTCTCATTTAACTTGTGTGGTTGATTTGCACGTTGTTGTTGACTAATTTTTGTTTTTGATTAATTTTCCGAATTTTTGAATCTTTTGTTTTGATTGATAGGTTTCAAACACAACAATACATTCTGGTTAAGTCTTGTCAAGCTAGATTTGGCTTTGGATGTTGGTTTGAGAAGACTGGTGCTTTACTTATAGTTTCTCAAGCTTTGGTTAGTGACTTTTTGGTAGGTTTGTAGTCTTCTCAAGCTTTGGTTAGTGACTTTTTGGTAGGTTTACAGTCTTCTCAAGCTTTTGTTTGAGGTTCTTTGGTTCTTTGAAAGTTAAGTAGGAATGCCATTTAGGATGATTTATTTGTTATGTCAAACAGTATCTTGAGTTTCTACTCCTGACCTTGTTATTCATACGTTATTTGCTTGATTGATGTTGTTTGCTTTTAAGTTGTAACACATTTCATTATCCTGAGTTGTTTTCCCTTGGTTAGCTATTTTGAGTCTTTGTTTGACCATATAATATATTAATCATTATCATTATAAGTTAAAATGGATAAGTAACTTAACTATTAGTGTTGTTGCCTTTTAGGTGATAATTTATCAACTAAACTTGTGTTGTTGAACTTTTATGACATAGCTGCATAAAGATTATGTGATTAACATGTAATAGTATTAACTTAAATTTTGTAACTGTTTACAAGTTTTGTACAATTGATTCACAAACACTCGAAACAGTAGCAGTTCTTTATGTTGAGAATGAGTAAATGGAGATTGTTAATGATGATGAAACAGAAAATCAAGGACCAACACAAAGTGAAACTCATCATATTCAAGCAACTGAAACAATAAGTCATTCAAAACGGGCTAAGTTTCTTGTTTTGAAAGATGTTTTTCCAGGCATATGGAAAAAGAATGATTCGTTGCATCCATTGTAATAAGAAATCAATATCAGAATTTGCATAAGGAACATCTGTTTTGAAATGACATTTGGGATTATGTCAAAAAAAGTCTCATGTGTTAAGTGATGAATATGTGTATGATCACAAAGTAGATTGTAATATGATCAGTGAGATCATTATTTACCATAATCAGCCTTTCAAATATGTTGAGTATGAGATGGTTAGGGCTACGGAAAATTAATTGAATCCAAAATGTCAGCATATATGTAGGCAAATAGCTGGAATTGATATTTATAAACGATTTGAGGAAGAAAAAGAGAAGTTGGAGAGAATGTTAGCAGAATTCGAAGGTCGGGTATCTCTTAAATCAGATATGTGGCCAGCTTCTACCACTATGATAGGATATATTTGTTTAACAACACACTATGTTGATGATAGCATAAAGTTGAACAATAAGATATTAGCCTTTTGTGGTTTGAAACCTCCGCATACTGGTGAAAAAGTAGCTAATAAACTTCTTAGTTGTTTGAAGGAGTGAGAATTAGAGAAAAAAGTATTCTCTATAACCTTGAATGATGCTTCTTATAAAGATAGTATGCAGAAGATCCTTAATCATAAAAAATTCCTTAAGTATCGACTTCAAATGATTAGTAGAAATGGTTCATGTTAGATGTTGTGCACACATTTTGAATTCTCATAGTGAAATAAGGGTTAGAACTAGCTGTTGTTCTTCGGAAAAATATTCGAGAGTGTTAAGTTTGTCAAAGCATATGGATCAATGATATAATCATTTATAGTAAGTGTTCAAAGTGCATGGGTTAAAAATGGAGATATGTTGTCTACAAATCTACCAATAAGATGGAATTTGACTTATGATATGCTCGCTAGAGCTCTGAAGTTTTGTGATGCATTCTCTAGTTTGAAAGAGTGTGATAGGAGTTCCAAATCACTGCCTTCAGAGGATGAGTGGGATCGAGGAGAAAAAAATTGTGAGTTTTTAAAACCTTTCAACGCTAATACCACATTCTTCTTGGGTGTTAGATATCACACAACTAATTTATATTGTGTACAAGTGTAGAAAATTTAGAAGTTATTGATGATGTATTACAGTGAAACAAATGGCAAAGAAAATGAAAATTAAGTTTTTTAAGCATTGGGATGAGTACAGTCTCATTTTAACTATGAGGACAATTTTAGATCCAAAATTAAAGTTGCAAATACTTATAACTACTTATGATAAAGTGGATCGGAGAACTGCTGAGAAAAAGTTGAAGTTATTAAAAAGAATTTGAAAATGCTTTATGAAGAATATGGAACTAAGTTTTGAATTTGTTTTTCAACTTCTTCAGCAACACCAACTCCACATGAGATTTTCACTAAATCATCATTAGAAGATGATCTGAATTATGTAAGTTTTCCGGTTTATAAATCCATATCATTGTCTTTTTATCTATCTAATGTGATGGTTGTTTAATACATTTACATAAGAGATGTTTGAACTTGAGTGAAGCATCCAACCTAGTCTAGACAATAAGAAGACGAATTTGAAGATTTATTTAGAAGAACCAATACTAGATTTGATGTCTTTTAGGACACAAAGGTTTTATGTTATTGGAAAGACCAAGGAGTATATCGATTTGGTGATTAGCTTCCTTCATATGTGATTTGCTCAGCATTCCAATCACTATGGTGGCAACAAAATCAACATTTACCATTGGAGGGTGGGTGATGAGTTTTTACAAAACCACCTCATTCCAAAAATGTCCAAGAATTGTTTTGTACTTGAAATTGGGTAAGAATTTTTGCTGAATTTGAATGTAAAATTATTATGTTTGATATTGTATATTCTTATTTCATATATAAACTTTTATGTATCTACAGATTATCAGGCGATGTTGAACATTGTTTTTATGAAGACAAGGATACTACAACCATAACAAATAGCTTTGGGATATGAGTTTATGATTTATGGTTTTGAAAAGTTTAACTACATTAATTTGTTTTGTAATCATGTGTTAATCTAATGTTTTTGTCATTCATGTTGATTATTTTGACTTTTGAATTAATTGTTGAATCATGCATGAATTGAATTATGTGTATGTTGTATATTCAGTTTTTATAAACTAGAGAAACTATAACGAACACTCTTTAAATAATAATTAATTAGAATTATTACAAATTTAAATGACCAACACACAAAGTAAAATTAACAAGATTGTGTGATGGAAACATGAATGAAAATTAAATTGTCAACATATTTATCAATGTTAATTTAATTTAAAAAACACACAAGAAAAAAAATTTGGGTACACATGGACTACCCTAAACTTATAAAGTTTTATTTGGGTTATCCTATTGGTACATAGTTTTTTGGGTGTTTTAGTTTAGGTTGTTTTGGGCGAGTTTATCTCGGGTTCAAGTCGGATATGACTATTTTACCATGACAACATTCCTAGACATTTCCTATATATTATTTGAAAATTATTTTTGAAAATGCTACATTCTATTTTATATTAGTTACATTTTAATTTTGCTTAGTTGTCATAAGTTTTTACATCAAATCTAAAACCAATATTTTATCCTCTAGAATATTTATTAACCTAACACATTAATTCACGTTTGTTATTAGAACTAACAATATTGTTTTGTATTAATCCCACATATTTTAATTCACGTTTGTTAATAGAACCAACAATAAGTTTTTGTATTAACCCCACATATTTTAATCAAACAAGAAATTTTAGGGGATTGATTGACATTATCAAGTGTAATAATGTTTTTTTCAATTCTAATACTTATTGTCTGAATTTAAATATAACAATGTTTTCAATGTTTGATTATAAAAATGTAGACGACAATATAAATTCAATTGTAGAATTTTATGATGCTTAAATCCTGCATAAATGCGAGTTTTTGTCTAATACTTCTTTTGTATCAAAATAAGTGGGTTTTTAGGTTTTTGCACACCGATTAAAAAAATTACAAACTTTTATTCAAATTGCCTAATATCAATAATTAGACGCTGATCCGCGCGTCCGCGCGGGTGTGATTTTTTTAGTAAAAATGATTAGTTTATATATATTTAACATTATAGATATATAACATTTATCATATTACTTATATGTTTATATGACATTCTTATTGTTTGGAATTTTTTAAAGATATTTAGTTCCTTTATTTGGTTGTTTATATCTAATATATTTGTACGTTATAAAAATCTGGAATATAAATTAAAACAATATATAAGAATATATATATATATATATATATATATATATATATAATATATATTATGTTACCTAACCATTCATCCTCTTCTCGACTTTGATACGTGTATTCAAAGCGTGAGATAATTTCAATTTAATTTTTCATTTAATAGAATGTCAAATATGCTTACATTTGAGTTTAATTTCTATATTTTAGAGTTTATTTATACTAAACGTGACATATAAGTTTTATATTAAAATGTTTTGACAGTAAATGTAAATATTTTCTTTTGTTTTTTCTAATATATTAATTATTTAACTTTGTGGAATTTTGTTTAACTTTTACTAAATTTATTTATTATTACTAAATTTATTTATTACATAATCAATTTTTAGAAATTATTATAATTTGTATTAGCCACAATTTAATGATGATAATATTAAATTTCCTTGACCAACATTGTGTATAAACGTATTTAGTAAACACTTATATACTTAATTACATATATATCATTAACTATTTATGAATAATTTTTATGTAATTAAATTTTTAAGAGTTGTAATTGATTTGAAAATGGGTTTTGAAATATTTATACTGGATTTAAACTTGGACATTTGTTAATCAATTGGGCTTCTTAGTATGAGATGCTTTGTTTTTTATATTGTTCTAAAATATTAAGAGAAGCAAAATTGATTGGCATTATAGACATTTGATTCGCTAATGGACCTGTATTTAGTTGAACCATAAGCAAACGGGTAAATGACCAACCAATAAGCAAACGTGGGTCAAATTTAATGAAATGGTTTAATAATGTTATAAAACGACTGTGTATAAACTCAATGGCATTTAACTGTAAAATTTAAAGAATAATCAGGGTTAAGTTCTGTTTAATAGATTAGATATTAATAGATTAGATAACTATAGATAATTTGACCACTGCAGAATACAAATGATCAATAATACCAAATTACATTTACTTTTACAAAACTTGAAAATATCATTTAAAATGAAAGAATTTTTTTTTAAAATATCACTTAAATGATATGGAGGAAGTAATAATGTAATGGTAGAATTGGTCTGGTTTTCATTATTCAAAAAAATAAAATAAAAATACTACATCAGTAATCATTATAGTGTCTCTTTTAACAGACAATCATTACTTATTATATTGACGAGACAGTGTAATCCTCATGGAGAAAATTTACATTGAAAAAGAGAACATAGAAATAGGAAACATATGAACAAGCTGATCGTTCAGAAAACTTTGATAATATGTCTGCAACTTTGTTATTTCTCCGTGGTGCCCAACGAAATTCACATGAATTAAACTCCAAAGCCAAACATTATTCTCCCTTATCCAGTTGTGTAGTCTGGAGTTCTGCTTCTTATGCATAGCCAAATTATGAAGTTGGTTTACTATCTCCTTCAAAAATAACGTTCTTGTAACCTTTATAATCCATGCACCTTGCAAAGCAAAAACCAGAGCTTGTACTTCCGATTCAAGACTATTTGTCAAATTGTCATGTCTACTCTGTCCTGCCCCTTGAAGTGAACCGTTTGAATTTCTGAAGATCCAACCTGGGTTTCGATATTAGACCAACCTCCATCATAGTTACACTTCATATAGTTCTCTGGTGAGCTACCTCCATTTTGATATCAGGAACATATGTGTCTGGTTCGTGAGTAGTAGGGACTGTGTATAATGCAGAACTCCATTCTCCAGTTTCTTTCCTTGCTCAAAATACATTCTTACTCACAATGATAGTTTTTTTAAAAGTTATTTATTGGGTAGTACATGTTGAATACAAAGATGAATATTAATAAACAATGGGCCGATAATTTAATAAATCTTTCTCAAGAGTTCAGATCATTGGATACCAATTCAAGAACTGAATTAACTATAACTTCAGGACTGAGAACCACACTGACTTTGAATATCTTTTCACAGTCATCAGCTTCAAGCAGATCAAATTGAGACCGGAGAAGAGTGAGAGGCATGAAATGTTCACCCTCCGAAGCTCTCTTCTGCAACCGAGCAGCGATCACCTCTGCATTGCCTTCCAGCAACACAAACTTCACCTTGCAACTCGAATAGCTTCCCGGTTTGTAATCAGGATCAGAGCCTCTCAAGATTTCTCTGTACTGCTTTCTCAACGAAGAACACGCGAGAACAACGGTTTGTCCATTGAGCAAACGTTCTCGCAAACTCTCTTGTATTTTTTCGAGCCATGGCATCCGGTCTTCATCTGAAAGAGCAATGCCTTGGCGCATTTTATCTGGGTTGAACCATGAGCAAGGTGTTGTTAACACATGAAAACTCTGTTTTGTCAAAATTCTTTGATTCTTTTTACCTCTGTTTGATGAAGAGTGGAAATCATCAGCGTCAAGAAAGTCGCAAGATAGTGCTGTTCCCAACATCTTTCCTATGGTACTAGCAAGGTCAAGAAAAAATTTGTCCAATCACAACATGGTAACAGACGACTTTAACAAAAAAAATAATAATAAGAACTTACGATTTGCCTGCTCCGCTTACGCCCATAATCACAATGACTTTGCCTGTTACTATGATACACAAGAAGAATTAGTGAAAAACATATGAGAACATTGATAAGAACATGTTAAAGCTTACCGTCATTGTTTGTCGACATGTCTGATCAAAACAGAGTTTGGTGATTTTTTGAAAGAAACAATCTGTGAGCAAGAAAACAAAACATATATCTGCTTAATAATCTGTTAACAAGAAAACAAACAACATGTCTCTATACATCTTTTACTGGTGAAAGTTTTTAATATTAAACAATTAAAATACCTAAAGCTCTTAATCTTAGCTTATAAACTACGTTACGAGAATGTTCAAGATAGAACTATATCACAAACGTTTGACGTTGATGCTGAGTCACATGATTTCCCAATAATGTCGGAAAGAGTACATGACCATTCAAAAGAATGCTGGCTTTTCATAAGTCAAAAAGTCAAGAACAGAACAGATACATAGCAATGATGATACGTTTAACATTCTTTGGTTTCTTACTGTCAAATGAAACTTTTTCTAATCGAATATTAGCCTTCTCTTAGAATACAAAAAAGAGGATCGACAATCTGATGAAAATCAAAGACTTACGGGTGAGCCAATTGTGAGTGTTGATCAATCACAAAAACGCGACCTTGAAGAAGAATATGAAAGGAAATTAGACAAATTGGGATTGCAATAATGAAAAATGATAATTGAGGTAATAAAAGTTTGGTAGGTGCGAGAGAGAGAAAGATGGACTTTTGCAGAGAGATATGGAAAAGAGGAGAAGAACCAAAAATGAAAATGATCTACTTCTCTAGTTCACAAATACAATAAAGATACATTATTTATTAATAATTTTTTTTGTAACTTTTATTAAAAAAAATTTCATAGAAGTACGCTGTATTTTTTTGATAAATGTAGATTAATTTTTATTCATGATTCCAGTACACCAACCAAACATACAGATTGGCAAGAAATAATTAATAAAAAATACTTTATAATATTGAATAATTTTTTTTATATGGAACACGTTATAAGTTATTTTGTTTCCGTGGAAATATTTTTGAGAAATTGCATTTCCTATACAATTTTAAATTGAATACAAAACCAAATTGAATATGATTACTAATTCGGCAAATTAAACGATTTTTAAAAACTATAAATTTGAATCTACGTTTTTTTTAAACACTGAAAGTTTATTAGAAGATTGAAACAAAAGTTATAAACCAAAACTGGAAAGGATTAACATCCTTCCAGAAGTGAAGCCGTCTTCCAGAAGTGAAGCCAGCGAGTTCGAAGTACGAACATCCCGAAAATAAAAAGTTCAAACAAGGGAGACATAAACAAAACGATCTTACAAAAGCAAAAACAACAAACAAAGGATCTAAAGCATTATAGGCAAAAAGACCTAAGGATACAAAACCGAAGCTGAAAGCACGAAACACACATGAACCCTTCCATAGAAGCAATTTGTAGCTGGAGTTGAACCTAAGAACTAAGGATCTGCGGAGTATCCAATCTAGAGGAAGTCAAAGCACGATCCCAACAAGTAACAACACCGGCGAAGAGGATCATGTAATAGAAACAAGCAACAACACCGAACTACTTACACCACGCTTACATCAAGAATCACCACCTGCAACATAACACTGGCACAAGGTAAACCTTGAAACTCCAATAGGGCAAAACGTCTAAGAGGATCAAAGGTTCTTACACATGGGCACTCATGTACCCAGCTTAGCCCATCTACAAGCACAAAGCTGGTCACGTCCTCGCAAGAGAAGAAACCAAAGATCGAGACCACTGCATCGTCCTTAAACCAATCTCCCCAAACAGAGAAGAAGATTGTAGATGGCTCCACAGCAAACTCACATCCGAGAGACGAAACCCCAAACCGAGACCAGACCAAAAGCGAAGAAGCAAGACTCGCGAAGACATGGAGAAGTAGAGGTACCCAGATCTAGAAGCGATGATTAGACCCAATGCCACCATGATCCTTTGTTAAACCGTTGAAAAAGCACATGCATGAAGAGAAAACTTCAGATCTGCCATGGATCTACAGACATGCAAGCTCCTAAACGCCGACTCTTCTGCAAACAACCGACCTTTAAACCTCGCCCTCTTTCCAGATCACGATGCCTCCACCGAATTCAAGAACCACCACCGGCTCATAGAACCAGAGAAGCATAGAAGCACCAGAATTAAGACATATCGGCCCACAGAACCGGAGAAAGCAGAGAAGCAAACTGAAAACGAGATAATAAAAAAGAGAAACTCCGCCTACCGGCAAGGAACGCACGGCGGTAGAGGAGAACTTGCCTAGGTTTGAAAGTTCTACGTAGAGAGCGTTTTTTTTTTCTCGTCTTCTCCCGAGACCTTGAATCTACGTTTACAAAAGGATATCATTCAAATTAACATTATATCTAAAAAGTTCATTTATCTTAACGAAACAAGAAAACTATTTTACTATTTTATCTTTCTATAGTTTACATTCAATAGAAAAGTATGATTTGTATACCTCGTAATTTTTTTTAATTAAATTGATCTAATAACTTTTCTATAGATGTATATGCTATAGCTTTATATTTTCCCCATGGCACATAAAATATTGTTTTTTAAACATGGTTTTACAACAATTTATATTTTTTTTGGCTATACTTTTAGAAATTAACTTAAAACATGATTGATATTATTAAAGTTGTATATAAAAGTTAAAGCTAAATAAGGTTATCTATAACTCGACCAATCACTATTTTTATGTTTCAGTAGTATCACAAAAAAAATCTATTTTATTTCACTCTAATATTTTTAAAAAAGCAAATCAAAATCTAATATATTTTTAAATTAAAAAAAAATAAAATAGATTTTACTACAAAAATAAAATTATCAAACTATATAAAATATATTCATATAACAAGTATATGATTAATTAAACATATTAAATAATATAAATATTAAAATTTAAATAAAATACATTAAATTATATATATGGTATATTTGAGTTTACAATTTAAGATAATCAGATCAATCTTATTTCTAGATATTTTATTCTATATATTGATATAGAATAAAATATTCTATATATTGATATAGAATAAAATATGAAAAAAAGATAAAAATAGCACTAAATCAAGTTTATGTTTCCAAACTAGCACTCAAGGTTAAAAGTCACAAAAATAGCACTTAATGTTTTATCAAAAGTCACAAACTTAGGGTTTAGAGTTAAAGGGTGGGGTTTAGGATTTAGGGTTTAGGGTTTAGAGTTTAGGGTTTAGAGTTGAGAAATGAGGTTTTGGGGATAAGATTTCAAATTTTGAAAAATAAAAAAATTAAAATTTTCAAAGGATAAACTTAGAAATGTGTTATTTTGGTCATTTTAGTTTTTGAGTACTATTTTTGTGATATAAATTTAGAAAGATGTTATTTTGGAGATTTGCCCATAAAATATCTTAAGATAATCAGATCAATCTTATTTCTAGAAATTTTTTTCCAAAACCAGAGTTATAAAATTGGAATTTCACCATATTTTGGCAACTACAATTAGCAAAAAAAATATCTTTTAAAGAAAACATATATCTTCTTGAAAGAATTACATTCTTTCCCAGAGAAATCGTAGCTTATACTTTTTCGATATTTTTCATACTAATATAATATTTATTTATATGCAGAGAAGCAGCAAAATAACTTTTTAAAAAGTTTTATCCTCACCGATTGGGAGCAGAGTCTCCCCCTCCCCCTCTCTCTCTCTTTGCCGTGGAGCTCATCAGACGACAGAGAAGTAGACGCCCATGGATAGACTTCTTCAACCACCGTCTTCTTCCATACTCGCCCCCTCCAAATCCCAATTAAGAGCACCTCCGTTGCTCCTCCGTGTCCACCGTCTCGACTCTCCCAGTCTTATCCCTGCCTCCCCGCGCCGGGTGAGTTCCATCTCCTGCCTCTTCCGCCACAATCCTTCGCCGACTACGTCTCCAGGATCGAATCAAGCTAGAAACCTCTCGTCTTCCTCTCCGAAAGCCGACGAGTCAAAACCTAATCCAGGGTTTCTCGAACAGATCGTGCGGAGTTATGAGCAGAGAAAGGTATATAATCGTCACTAGCTATGAATCTTCTAGTCTATATCGATGTCTTGTGAGCCTTAATCAGTGGATATGTATTCAGTTCTTGTTACAAGATTGTTTCTTTGTGTACTTTACATTCAAAGGTCACAGCTTTATCCGAATCTTTGTGTTTCTTGCAGACGTTATCAGCTGGAACAATCATACTAATCTCTGCCGTAGTGGCACTTTTGCTTAACCCCATCGTTGCGCCACCTGCTTTTGCTAGCTTCCAAGCCGCTGCTAAATCTAGCGGCGCTGCTGTTGGTGGGAAACTCCTCCGGACCGAAGTACTGACGAGTGCCTGGACCGGTTTCTTCGCTGGCTGCTTACACACACTCTCCGGCCCCGATCACCTCGCTGCTTTGGCTCCACTCTCCATCGGACGGACGAGGATGGAGAGTGCTGCGGTTGGAGCTCTCTGGGGATGTGGCCACGACGCTGGCCAACTCATCTTTGGTCTCCTGTTTCTGCTTCTAAAGGATAGGCTCCACATTGAGGTTATAAGAACTTGGGGTACACGAGTCGTGGGCTTGACCCTTCTTGTGATCGGCGCTATGGGGATCAAAGAAGCTTCCGAAATCCCTGAACCGTGTGTGGTTTCGTTGGAGAATGGGGAGGAGACGGATGAGAAGAGCTCAAAGAAGAAGAAGAAGATAGGGTTTGCGACTTTTGCGACGGGGATTGTCCATGGGCTGCAACCGGATGCTCTGATGATGGTGTTGCCCGCACTGGCGCTTCCTTCTCGGGTAGCAGGTGCTGCGTTTCTGATCATGTTCTTGCTTGGTACGGTGATTGCGATGGGGAGCTACACGGTGTTTATAGGGTCTTGTAGCGAGGCGTTGAAGGAGAAGGTTCCTAGGATCACGGAGAAACTAACATGGGCGTCTTCTCTTGTGGCTATTGGACTGGGATTGGCAATTATTGTCAGCCAGTTCTTTGGATTCAGCCTGTACTGAGATGCAAGCATCTGCAAGCCTTTGTAGCTTTTAGAAGATTTGATTTTTGCATGTACCAACAAAGCCTGTATCTTGCTTCAGAATCCCTTTTCCTGCTGTTTGGATTTGGCTCCCTAATTTTGTGAGCATTCTATATTTTGTATTTTGCTAAGCTTTACCGAACAATGTCAACCATGAATGCTTTAGATAATATAAAGTAGGTGTAGCCAACTTGTCATGCTTTGCTTTTATGTTTAAGTTTCTAAGAGCAATCTCATCGGTGTGTTTTCAACCTAAAGTTCTCAAAATACATATTTACGGAAAGTCTTAGAGCATCATTATTGCTAGGACCAAATTGTGTGTATTTAGCTTATTTTAATGTTATTGTGATGTTAAGAGACAAATGTTAGGGACAATCTCAAAAGTGTAGATTATTGCTAGGATTTTTAGTGGTTTTTTAGTAAATTAATTATTTATTTTTATAAGTAATGACATATAAAGGATAAGTTTTAAATAAAACATTTAACATTTAAATAGAAAACACAAACACAAGAAAATTACAAAGTTTCAAAAAAAAAAAATTACAAACATCATAAATAAAAGCAAAGAAACATTTTATTGAATTCATAGAAACTTAAACATTATATATAATTTGGAAGATGTCCAAATTTTTCTCATATATTTTCAGTCAAATCTTCTTTAATTGTTGATGGATTTGTGGATCCCGAACTTCTTTGCGACGATCAATTGTATTGCCGTGTTTTGTAGACTTTTTAACGGCAAATGTAAGATCCTCATCTTGAAATTTTTCAAGAGTGTTTGAATCTCGTTCATCTTGGACAATCATATTATGGAGTATGAGACATGCTCTCATAATATTTGATATTTTTTTCCCATAAATTAGAAAGATTTCTAACAACGGCAAACCTAGCTTGCAGGACCCCAAAGACGCGCTCAACATCTTTTCGAACGGATTCTTGGGTTTTGGCAAATAAACAATTTTTCGGACCTTGTGGTAGTTGGATAGATTGAATAAAAGTCGTCCATTTTGGATAAATACCATCCGTCAGATAGTAAGCCAAATTGTACTCCCTTCCGTTGACATAAAAGTTTACTTGCGGAGCTATCCCGTTAATAATGTCATCAAAAACAGGTGATCAATCAAGAATATTAAGATCGTTCATAGTACCTGGAGCTCCAAAAAATGCGTGCCATATCCAGAGGTCATATGAAGCAACCGCCTCCAACACAATTGTTAGTTTTCCGGTTCCCTGTGAATACATTCCTTTCCAAGCGGTGGGACAATTCTTTCACTCCCAATGCATACAGTCGATGCTTCCAATCATCCCGGGAAATCCACGTTGTTCACCAACAAGGAGTAGTCTTTCAAGTCCTCCGGTGTGGGACGCCTGAGGTATTGATCGCCAAACAAGTGGATTATTCCGGCGGTAAAATGGTGCAAACATTTTCGAGCTGTTGTTTCACCAAGTCGTACATATTCGTCAACTGTATCAGCTCCACCATCATACGCCAATTGACGAATTGTTGCGGTACATTTCTGGAGCGGAGATAGACTCGAACGTCCGACTGCATCTTCTGTTGGTCGAAAATACTCTACTTCTGTAGAGAGACGATGGACAATACTCAAGAACAATGGTTTGTTCATTCGAAACCGTCGCCGGAATAAATTGTGAGAGTATGTTGGAGTTTCGCTAAAATAATCATTCCAAAGCTTCTCGTGGTCTTCTTCTCGGTTTCTCTCGATAAAAATACGTTTTTTTCGCTCTTTTGGTTTTGGAAAAAGATCAGGGTTTTCCAAAAAATCATCAAATATGTTATCAAAATCCTCATCATCATCTTTGTGGTAATGATAATGGAAAGAAGAAGCCATTTAAAATTTTAAATGAAAGCAAATGTATTTAAAGTGAGCATACGAGTGATGATTTGAATATATGTTATGAGAGAAGATGATGAAGTATTTATAGAAACTAGAAAATGTATCTTGTGATATTTGAAGTATACATCTTGTGATGGCATCTTGTTTTCTTGTGGAAGAAATAAACAACCCATGTGACTCTTGAGTACATCTTGTGATACTAACAAACAAACAACCCATGTAAATAGCATGTGAGTCTTGAGTAGCTTGTGATATTTTGGTTATTTTTACTACCAGCAAACGAGAAAGACATGTTCATCTTTCATTAGACTTCTAACATAGACATAGAGTTCATTTACACTTTTAACATTAGACATAAGAGTTCATTAAGACATCTGATTCATTACACATGAAACATAAGACATAGAAAGAGTTCAAATCCATTACAAATTACACATGAAACTAAAACCATAACTCATTTGATTTACTTAAACATGAGAAGCATTCCTATTAAAACTAATACGAAAACCATTATACCAACCAAGTATTCAAAGCCATTGGTAAACTTTGATTTCTTCTTAGCTAACTCACACACCATCTTCTCTACCGTATCCAGTTTCTGCTGAGTCTCATAGTCACTCAACAAGGCTAGAGCTTCTACCTTTTCAGCCAATTGAAGTGTGTGTATATCTCTGGCTCTCATCTCCTCCATAACCGCCACATCCCACCATTTCCATACATGGCACTCTCCATCATCAACATTATCACAGTGTAGTATCTTCTTCCCGGATCATTTCTAGTGTAAGATGTGGCTAGAACAGGTTGACTACCACAGTAGCATGTCAGCGGAAATCCAAACTCAACATCGGGTTGAGGAGGATACTGAACCAGCTCACCATAATTGTACCTTATCTCAGCTTGGTTTCGATGTATAAGATCTTCTGTCTCGCTGTAGATATTGTCAGATGTCTCCCCACCATACTCCTCTGATTCAGAAGGCTGGCTATATCTATAGTCATGTCCCATGTTCAGCTAAACCTGGAGAAACAAAAGACAAGGTCAAGATATTACAAAGAAAGGCTTAAATGCTCAGAAAAAAATTGATTTGGCTCTTATACAAATTACACATGAAACAAAACCATAGAAACAAGACATCATAAAAGCAAACATGAGATTTCATTATTTCAAAGGTGGTCATAGAAGCAAACATGAGTGGATCTTATTACAGACATAGTTATTAGAAAGTTAAAAGCTAATTAGGACATTATTGTTTCAGAAATACTGGGCTAGAAGCCTATTCTTCACATTTCTTCAGCCTCACTGAGTGGATCGCTGAGTTGATTTTTTTTTGCAAGGAGAGCGTCTAGTATGGCTAGCTTAGACAGCTTTTCCTTCATCGTTAAATCCTCCTTCTTCATTTCCCAAATGCTCTTATACTCATCAACAGTCTTCCCTTGAGTTGTATTCCTTCTTGCTTTTGCAGCCTTGATACCTTCAGGGCGGGTCTCATTATCACCAACATTGACAGATGCTTGGGAACCTTCGACACAATCTTTTCTCTTTGAACTCCCACTAGCCTTAGGAGGGTTAAGGTTAAGCCATTTCTGGTCATACCTCAACACACACCATGCATGCTCAAGGTTAAACTTGATCTTATGATCAGAGTAGAAGATGTCGTGAGCCACATTGAGAACATCATTCTCGTTTTGACCACTGCAATTTTGTCTCTCTGCGGCTGCATATGCGCCACAGAACTTGTTGGTTAGATCATTTATTTTGTGCCACCGCTGCTTCAAATGTTTATGTTCCCTCTTTGCACCACCGTCTGTACCATGAGGACTTGCAGCGAAGTATTCACCAACTCTTTTCCAGAAGTTCTGTAACTTTTGTTCATTGCCGACAATAGCATTCTTGGATGTGTTAAGCCAGGCACTGATTAGCACCTCATCATCAGCTGGTGTCCATTTCTGTCTCTTCCCACGCTCCGCGGGTGTGTCTTCAGGTGGAGTTGGAGCCTCAGACTGTTGGGAACTGAACGGAGGGATTTCTGATGCTCCAGAATGAAAACTCTCATAAAGAAAGTTTCCATTGAGAACACTTTCGTGTTCACTGTTAAGAAGGCCTAAATAGCCAGAAGACTGGCTATATGGAATCCTTGAACCCATAGCACTAGAAGAGAGAAGGGATTATAGAAGAGAAAGGTAAATTGTTTCGGGTTTTACCAGAGAAGAGAGAAAGAAGATGATGGAGATTGAAGGATAGCTTGAAGGATGGTTGGTGTTTAATAGGAACTGTAATAAGTAACAACCATAATGACCTAACCATAAACTACGAAAGTCAAATCAGAGTTATTACACATCTCGTCAATCATACTATACGATTCAATTCACTTACTTTCCATTAAAATAAAACAGGATTTGGTTGCAAACAAACTAGACTATACATACAAGATTACATCTATGAAATTAGAGTTCATGCCTACCAAAGTCTAATCAGAGTTACTGCACATTTACACAACCAACCTTTACAAGTGATTAAGTTACCCAACCAACCATGCCTACCAAAGTCTAATCAGAGTTCATGCCTACACGCTTTCAATCCGACTTATCAATTCATTAAGTGGAGCTACTAGTAACAACTATTGGAGTTCAAGTGAAAGTGAATTACCTTGTACTTTCGACGAAATGGTTGTTATTCTTTGAATTGTTAATTATCCGGGTTATTGAGAGCCAAACGAACCTCACCTAATAGCAGACTCACAATCAAACGAAAAAACAGATATCAGTTTCATCAAATAAGTAATGATTTTGCAAACAATATACCACAAATAATCACACAGAACAATATATTTTACAACTTCACCATACTCTCTCACAGACTAGAAAGACGATAATATATTTTCAAAACCCTAAAGTTACACTAGTTTTCACTATATTTTACGCAAACACCAAACAGACAATCAGACACGGCAATCATAACCAAATATCAACACATATCACAAAGCCGATTCAAAATTTTGAAGACACTATATCTACAACGACAACAAAATCCTCATCCAAGGAAGTAGATCGACAACGACAACAAAATAGATACAAATACTCAATAAGGTGGAGGAACACATACCTTCTTCACCTTCGTATTCAGTAAAACGCTGTCGGTGAGACAACAGATCCTCTATACTGCGTTCGAAATCAAAGAGAGGAGAACCGTCGAGACCGAAGCGCCGTCGAGACAGAAGCCCCGGCGAGAGAGAAGCAACGTCGCGAGAGAATTTCCGTGGAGAGAGATCCACCGTCAAGAGAGACAACATATCCTTTGTACTGCGTTCGAAATCAAGGAGAGGAGAACCGTCGAGACTGAAGCGCCGGCGAGACAGAAGCGACGTCGCGAGAGAATCGTCGTGGAGAGAGATCCGCCGTCGAGAGAGAATCGCACTGTCAATCGCCTTCTCAATCGCCCTCGCGAGATAACCGACACACAAACTGAAAGACAAACTCAATTTGATTTTGCCCTAAAAATCATCGGCCATTCCCAACCTGACATGTGCCTCCTAAGGACGACTACCAACACATCTTAACTAAGGGACGTCCCAAATATAATTCGGTCTTTTTGATTTTCTTTTCGGTCCAATAATGTTAAGGACGTGGTACTTGGACCGCGATAATGTTGCTCTTAACTGATTGTTTTTAAAAAAAAATACTTTTGATTACGTTTTTCGTAATTTTGAGATACCACGGTCAAATATTAATATTTGTATATAAGTTTTTTTTTTTGGGACAAATATTTGTATATACATATGCATTTTGAAACTTCATGTTAATAATGCATATTAACTTTTTCATTGATGAAACCCAAATTTACATAAAAACTAAAACAATATAATAAATCATTTTCACTGATATTAAAAATATTTATTTTATTTTAAGTATTTTTAATAACAGTAAATTTTAATGTATATTTTCAGATCATTATTTCTATAGTAAGAGATTCTTTAAAAAAATAATTGAATAACAAAAATTCTGTTAATTTAATCTAAACTAGGGAATAATCCGCGCTACGCGCGGAACTATATTGATTTTCAAAAATTAATTATTTAACTAATCTTACTGTTTTATATCAAATGCTAATACTAAAATATATTTTAATAATATTTGCTTATTATTTATTTTATTTAGGAAAAATTTGGAAAAATACATTTATATGAGATTTTAATTTGAAAACTACACCATTCTTTATAATTTTTGAAAACTACACTTTTGTATATGTAAATTGACTAAATTGTCCAATTTGAATATTAATCAAACTTAATAATTTCAAAAAAATAAGATAAATCAAAATCTTAATAATATATCTACACACCACCGCATATCTTACAGTTTTATTGAAAACAAAAGAAAATCAGCTTCTCGTGGGTTAGTATCTTCTCTGTAACAAAGCATTGTCTATTTGTTTCATAGTTTATTCTTCTTTTCATTCATAAGTTTTTTTTATTTTTTCATCTATTAAGTGTAACTCAATTTCTTAAATTCTCATTTTCTCTTCTTGCACAAAGCATATCTTTCTGTTTAAAATTCAGAGAAACGTTTAAAAAAAAAAATATCAGAGGAATAAATTTACAAAAGATATATATATATATATATGTAGGAAATGACGTGATTACTTTTGTATATGGGGTATTAGGGTTGTTGTGCAACTTTGTTTGTCTAAGATTAAAAAAAATTAAAGCTTATACAGATAAACTTCTTAATAAAGATACCAACACATCATAATTTGTTTCTTTCATAACATCATTGTTATTTTTAAAACTAATTATAAGAAAAAAATTGTTATTTTAAAATTTTAAATAATAAATAACACATTCATCTCAAACATAGATTTATCTTAAATATAAATAATTATACTATTATTATTACTTTCGGATTTAATTTTATTTATTAAAATATATAAGTGGATAAAACAGTTTTTCACATCTAATAAGATGTAGTTTTCAAAAAATAAAATAAAAGGTGTAATTTTTAAATTTCAAACTGCAAATAGAGTATTTTTCAAATTATCCATTTTATTTAACATTTTCAGATATATAGTTAATAACGCTAGATGTTTAATGTAATATTCTTATTTCTTATATTGTATATTTACTTAT
>NC_027756.1:7697487-7698784 GCF_000695525.1 Brassica oleracea var. oleracea
ATTTTTAACGTAATATTTGTATTTCTTCTACTGCATATTTACTAATTATTTTGTTTTATATTGCATATTTACTTATTCTAATATTATGATAGTTGTTTAATGTAATATTTATATTTCTTATATTATTATTTTTTTCTTACTTATTTCTTGTTTTTTTAGAAAGGGCTTTATTTATTCTTTCTTATATTGTATATTTACTTAATCTAATTTTCTTACTTTTATATCTAATGGTAATATAATGATAAATGTTTAATGTAATATTTTTATTCTTTATACTGTATATTTACTTATTATTTATTTTAATAATATTATAGATGTGTATATTTACTTATTCTAATATGATAGATGTGTATATTTTATACTGTATATTTACTTATTATTTATTTTAATAATATTATAGATGTGTATATTTACTTATTCTAATATGATAGATGTGTATATTTTATACTGTATATTTACTTATTATTTATTTTAATAATATTATAGATGTGTATATTTACTTATTCTAATATGATAGATGTGTATATTTTATACTGTATATTTACTTATTATACTATATATATACAATTTTTTTGATATATGCGTTTAATGTAGCTTTTATATTTCTTATATTGTATATTTAATTTTTTTATATAGTATATTTATGTATTTTAATATTATGATAGATGCTTAATGTGATACTTTTATTTCTTATATTGTACATTTATTTATTATTTTTAATATACATTTTTATATAGATGTTTAATTTAGTTTTTCCATATATTTTATATTTACTTATTGTTTATTTTTTCTTATATTGTATATATATATTTATATATTCTAATTTTCTTGTTTTATATCAAATTATAATTTATGATAGATGTTTAATGAAATATTTATATTTCTTATATTATATATTTCGAAATTATTGATATTTTCTTATATTATATATTTTCTTATTTTAATATTATGCTAGATGCTCAATGTAATATTTATATTTACTTACTATTTATTTTACTGTATATTTTTCAGTTCGATGTGTGATTTAGTTTTTTTATTTCTTATATTGTATATTTACTTATTGTTTATTTTTTCTAGCTTTTATATTGATTTTCAAAAGTTAATTATTTAACTATTTTTATTTTTTATTTTTTATATTTATTTATCGTCTGTTTTGTAATACCACATGGCTTCTTTGGAAAAAATAGATTTTTATATTTATGTTGACGGTATATGAAAAACATTTAGTTTTTAATATGAAAAACACATAATTAATTGTAAAATGATAAATCCTTATAAATTTAACAATTTCATAAAA